>NW_015176516.1:144662-189177 GCF_001447785.1 Gekko japonicus | reverse complement strand
TGTTTTAACCCGCCGGGGGGGGGGGGAGCCACGCACACCTGCACACCAAGCCCCAAATTTGGGGCTCGGTGTGCAAGTGCGCGGCCCCCGCCTCTCCCCAGCAGTGTCTAAAGGTCCAATTTTTAAAAAAATTAATGACAGTTTTCTTTTTCATCTATCAGATAAGGTACAACTAAAAAATCCACAAAATCTAAGTATTAGGTATTGAGGAGTTCTGGCAGGTGGTTTGATTCATATACTCAAAAAAAGTATACCATGTCTCTGTAAACATATTTTTCCTATTGGGATTCTCAACTTGTATCAAGTCCCATATTTTATCATACCGCTGTGCCAAAGTCAGTATATTCTTAGTATTCCATTGTTGTGCCAATATTATTTTACCAGCTAATAGGAGATGGATTAATAGCTAAGGGTCCTTTTAAACCCTGCTGGTCAGAGGTGGGGGGGAAAGCTGTGCACATCTGCCCGCCAAGCCCCGAATTCGGGGCTCGGTATGCAAGCGCGTGGCCCTTGGCTCTCCCCAGCAGCATCTAAAGGGTCTTTTTGAACTCTGCTGGGGAAAGGTGGGGGTGGGGGAGGCTGGGTGATTGCTCTCGGGGGCGGGACTTCCCCCCATCCACCACCACCAGTTGGTGGGAAGGAGCTCCTCCAAAGCGGGCAGCCCCTGCCAAACCGGGGGGTCTGGCAAACCTAGTGGGAGGACTTAGATTTGATTGCAGTGGTCCTTGTGTTGGCAGCGTGTGGAGGCTGATCAGCATACTTAGCAACAAGACAAGGGGGTGAACAAACATGTGGACAAGCGGGACCCAAGAGATGCTGTTTACCTTGACTTCCAGAAAGCTTTTGGTAAAGTTCCTCATCAAAGGCTCCTAAGTAAGCTCAATAGTCATGGGATAAAAGGACAAGTCCTCTTGTGGATCAAAAACTGGCTAATTAATAGGAAACAAAGAGTGCGTATAAATGGGCAATTTTCACAGTGGAGGGTCGTAAGCAGTGGGGTACTGTGGGGCTCAGTAGTGGGTCCGATGCTTTTTAACTTGTTCATGAATGATTTGGATAAGAGAGAGATCTTGGAGTTGTAGTAGATAACTCACTGAAAATGTCAATACAGTGTGTGACTGCAATAAAAAAGGCCAACGCTATGCTGGGGATTATTAGGAAGGGAATTGAAAATAAATCAGCCAGTATCATAATGCCCCTGTATAAATCAATGGTGCGACATCGTTTGGAATACTGTGTACAATTCTGGTCACCGCACCTTAAAAAGGATATTATAGCTTTGGGAAAAGTGCAGAAAAGGGCAACTCGAATGATAAAAGGTTTGGAACACTTTCCCTATGAGGAAAGGTTAAAGCGCTTAGGGCTCTTTAGCTTGGAGAAACGATGACTGAGGGCTGACATGATCGAGGTTTACAAGATTATGCATGGGATAGAGCAGGTTGAGAAATAAGTACTTTTCTCCCTTTCTCACAATACAAGCACTCGTGGGCACTCAATGAAATTGCTCAGCTGTCAGGTTAGAACGGATAAAAGGAAGTACTTTTAGTTTAGTGTAGTGAGCTAGTTTGGTGTAGTGGTAAGTGCACAGACTCTAATCTGGGGGAACTGGGTTTGATTCCCCACTCCTCCAGTTGCACCTGCTGGATGACCTTGGGCAAGCCATAGATCTTCGTCGTGGTCACTGTGCAGTCCCACACATGGGTTGGGCACCTGCGCATGACCTCGATCAGAGAATATTCCAGAGCTTGCCTCAGGAGTCTTTTTGGCAGGCTCTCTTCCCGCCCTGGGGAGCAGGCACGGACTGCGCATGCCTGGAGCGGGGGTGAGAGCAGCCTCCCACTCAGTTCTTCTTCGACCACCTTCATGTTTAAACCTCGCAGTGATCGCTCTAGCTGAGGTTTTTTTCTTTCTTCATTAGCTTCTTCTTGTCTTTGCTTCTTTCCTTTGTTTTTCTTCTAAAGTAAACCAAATGAAAAAAATAGAAGTTCGCTTTACTATTTTTCTTCAATTTCGTTCTTTCGCTCCCCCCCCCTCCCCTTGGTCGGGAAGGTGTTTGCATGGGCCGCACCCTACTTTTTAAGTCGTGTCGCCATTGTCCTGCTAAACTCCCATCTAACGACAGCCACGACCTTTGTTTAATTTATTTGGGGGAGTTTCATCGGGTGGACTCATGCCCTCATTGTGCCAAATTCACTAGACAGGCTCGTAGGAATAGGGTGGCTGTATGCCAATAAAGGTATTTGATTTTGATTTAAAAAGAATAGGGTGGCCTGCCTTCACACAGTTCTTTTGGAAGCTGCATTGCGCCCTACAATGTCTTCAACAGCGTCTTGTCCTTCTTCTGCTCTTCAGAAGATGCCTTCTCTCTCCAAGAACACTAAATCTTCAAAACAGAAACCTAAAAAGCGGGATGATAAACCCTCTTCGACTCCGATATCGAAGTCATCGAAATCGACTTCAGCTCTGAAACTCAATCCCATGATAATCTCCGGTCTCTCGATGTCGACTCCTAAGGTTGCCTCTACGGCAACCTCTGCTTAGAAGTCTAAACGCCAGCCTTCGACTTCGCTGCCAGCTTTATCCTCTCCGACGGATTGCATTCCGCTTGGTCAAAACTCTAAGTCACCACCGTGGAAGTCTTCTTCTCACTATGGTTCTCCAAGGGCTGTTGCCCGTTGCTCTACATCTCATGATTCCCAGCTGCCTATCCATGTTTTGGGTGAGAGGGAGCACTTTATGAGAAGTCGATCTCGATTTCTTCGATCACGTTATGATCGCAGGGCATATGACTAACACAGATCGCTTTCCCAATCACAGACTCAGTCTGATTACAGATCCTGGTCCCCGGATATCAGGCATTGTAGATCGTATCGCCTGCGGTCCTACTCCAGGTTTTCCACTCCTCGCTGGGACCGCTATATGCCATTGTGGGACACTGACCTTCGTTGTCACCACCCCATCTTGTCTTGCACTCGACGCTTGTGCTCTGTTGCCTTGATTCATTCCCTGGAGCTGACCAGCCTCCAGATGCGTCGACGTCAGCAGATGCCCCGAAGCATTCTCCATCAGAACCTCGGTACCATCTGCCCACTGATACCCAGACAACTCTGGATGTGTCTCATCATATCCGATCATCATCTCCGGACTCTGTGTCTGACCGCTCCGTTTCGGGTGATCTCGACCCTGACGTGATTCTCGTTGAGGACAACGGTCACCATTCTGGTTCCCTTTCACCAACTGAAGGGGCTAAGGCTTATTTGGAGCTTGTCACTAGGATGGCCACAGCACTCCAAGTGTAGGGTTCTACCGATACCCCTGAGGTAACCGATGTCATCCATAAGCTGGTTCAGGCAGACTTGCCACCATCGACAATTCTACCTTTGCTGCCAACCTTTCGGTGCTCAAAGAGCTATGGGACCATCCTGCTTCCGTACCTCCGATATCGAAGAGATATGATGCCATTTATAAAATCCAAGAGTCCTCAGGGAAATTCCTTTTCAATCATCCTTCGCCAAATTCCATGATAATTCATTCTTCCTCGAAGTCTAAACAGCTGAGACAATCCCTTCTGATCGTGAGGGCTGTAAGATTGATTCCATTGCGAAGAAAATCTACTCTGTGGCTGCCATGAACATTAGGATCGATACTTACCTGTCCTACCTTTCCGCTTACGCTTTCAATGTGGCTACAGCTGTTCGTCCAGTTCTCGATTCCATCCCAGATAAATATAGGCCCACTCTATCTGCTGCTCTTTTCTAGATTTGCTCAATTTCGAAACAACAAATCAACTCGGTACGGCATGCCGTTACTTGTCCCTCCACGGTTCTTACATCTTCCATTGCTCTTCGGCACCATGCCTGGCTTAGAAATAAATCTCTTCAAACCAATGTCAAGGTTAAGATCGAAGACTTGCCCTTTGATGGCGAGGGTCTCTTTCACTTCACCATAGATGAGACCCTGAAGGCTGTCGATGATAGTAGAAAGAACGCTAGTAATCTACTTCCACGCCGCACTCTCGATACCGACAATGGAAACCCTACTATAATAAACATCAGCCTTCTCCTGCTGCCGCCACGCAATGGAGGCGACGACCCTATGATTTTCGTCCACCTTCTCAAAAGCCAAGGCCCCAAGCGCCCAAGAAGTCGCAACAACCCAAGCAATCCCGTTTGACCACCTGGATCGCCTGCCACCGCTGCTTTCTTTCACCCCTCCTGTTGGGACCCGACTTTCCCTTCCTTCCAACCTGGGAAGACATTACTACCGACACCTGGGTCCTTCGCATTGTACGGGTTGGGTACGCCATAGAGTTCATTTCGCCCCCAACCCTCCCTCACTTCGTCATCACGCCCCCGAATCCATCACTTTGTCTAGAGGTCCTTACACTCCTTGACAAGGGGGCCATCGAGGTCATTCCAGAGGTGCAACGAACTCTTGGCTTCTACTCCAAATATTTCCTAGTCCCCAAAAGGAACGGCGGTTTGCGCGCTATCATGTACCTTTGGGATCTCAACCTCTTTGTCCTCTGCAAGAAGTTTCGAATGGTCACCTTGCAATCTGTCCTTCCTCTGCTCCCCAAGTCTGGATGGCTAGCGTCGATAGATCTCCAAGACACCTATTTCCATGTCACCATCCGACCTCAACATTGCACATTTCTCCGCTTTGCCATCGAGGCCACCCACTACCAATACAGGGTCCTTCCCTTCGGCCTCTGCACGGCCCCCAGGGTCTTCACGAAGATGATGGCTGTAGTTGCGGCAGCATTGCACCAAAGGGGGATTGCCCTTTATCCATACATTGACGACTGGCTTCTTCTCACCTCTACACGATCTCAACTTCTTGTGGATGTTCATTCCACACGGGCCCTCCTATGCTCCTTGGGACTCTGCATCAATTTCATGAAGTCCGCCCTTCAACCTGCTCAGACCTTACAATTTCTTGGAGCCTGTCTCGATACCATGACCGAGATGGCCTTCCTCCCAGAATCGAGGGCCAAGGACATTGTGTCTCTAGTCTCGACCTTTCAGCGTTGCCCCGACAGTTGGCTCGGTCAATCATGAGGCTTCTTGGTTACTTTGCATCCACAGTGTTTGTGGTCTCTCATGCCAGATTACGGATGCACCCACCCCAGCTCTGGTTTATCCACAACTTCGATCCTCAAGGGGGTCACTGGACCACAATCCTTTTGATTCCACCACAGGTGCTCAACAGTCTGACCTGGTGGTCTCTTCCACAGAATCTCCTCTCTGGCATGCCTTTTCGACATCGACCTCTGGAGATCTGGCTATCGACAGATGCCTCCCTTTGGGGTTGGGGAGCGCAATGTGGGACTCTGCCAGAGGAACTTGGACTCCTCGAGAGAGAGAGGACTCTCCATATCAATGCCTTGGAGCTCCGCGCTGTTCATCTGGCCTTGATTTCGTTCCTTCCTCTGCTGACCGGCAAGGTGGTTCAAGTCGCCTCAGACAACATTGCCACTGTCTTCTACATAAACACGCAGGGCAGCACTGCCTCTGCTTGCCTTTGTTGCACGCCTCTGCGCCTCTGGAATTGGGGTCTTTGACATTCGATCTCCATATCGGCTATACACATTCCCGGTGTTCAGAATATCGACACCGATCGTCTGAGTCGTTCAGCTCCTCACGACAACGAGTGGTCTCTCCACCCTCGATATCTTCATCATGTTTTCCTTGAGTTTGGTCGCCCGACCATAGACGGCTTTGGGACTCCAGAGAATGCTCGATGCCCTCTCTTTTTCACTTGAGGTTCCCTGTCTGCCAGATCCCTCGGAGATGCCTTCCTCCACAGAGGGACCGGGACCCTATTCTATTTTTCCCCTCTTTTCCCTCTCATCTCCAGGGTTCTCCAGAAAATTGTAGCGGATGCCACCACCTGCATCCTCATCACTCCTTGGTGGCCGCGCCAGCTATGGTTCCCTCACCTCCTGCGATTGTTCAGGGGACGGTTTCTTCAACTCCCTTGTGTGTCTGATCTCCTCTCTCGAGATGGGGGCCAAATCTTCTACCCTGATCCGGGTTTTTTAAAACTCACTGCTACATCGTATCCTTGAAGGAATCTGGTCTTGCATACTCTTCTCTGAAAGTGCGCCTTGCAGCTATCTCAGCGTTTCACCCTTCAATTCAGGGATCTACGGTGTTCTCCCACTGCCTCACAAAGTCCTTTCTCAAAGGTCTCCTCCACCTCTGTCCGCCTCGGAAGCCGCTGGTGCCATCCTGGAGTCTGTCTCTACTCCTCACCCACCTGATGTCTAAGCTGTTTGAGCCCATGGCTTCGATAGACTTTCGACTTCTATCCTGGAAAACAGCATTCCTGATTGCTGTCACGACGGCTCGCCGGGTCGGAGAACTTGCTGCATTCTGTGCAGATCCTCCATACACTATTTTTCACAAGGAGAAAGCTGTTCTCAGACCAGACCCATCCTTTCTCACTAAAGTGGTTTCTGTCTTTCACCTTTCTCAGTCTTCTGTCCTACCCACTTTCTTTCCAAACCCGGCTGACGCTCCGCAAAGAGCCTTACACTGCCTCAATGTCCAGAGAGCTCTCTCCTTTTATCACCACTGCACGCAACCCTTTAGAAAGTCTCAAAGGCTTTTTGTTGTGTATGCCTCCCCATGCAAGGGTGAGACCATCTCTTCTCAGCGATTATCGAAGTTTTTATCAACCATAATCGGATTATCAACCATAGCCCTTTGCTATGAGTTAGCGCATCAACCCATACCTACCTCTGTCACCACTCACTCCACGAGGGCAGTCTCAACTTTGACTGCTTTCCTGGCTGGTGTCCCGTTAGAAGACGTCTGTGCCGCTGCCACGTGGTCCTCCACTTTGACCTTTGTATCCCACTATGCACTGGACGTTCAAGCTCGACGGGATGCTGCTTTTGGCCAAGTGGTGCTAAAGTCTCTCTTCACCTGATTCTTCTACTTCTACAGGTAGGACCTGTACATTGAAACAATAATGCTATGTCCTAACCTATTTCTTATGTTTTTCAGCTGCCAGCACCCTCCTCCATCTGGCTTAGCTCTTGTAATCACCCATGTGTGGGACTGCACAGAGACCACGACGAAGATAAACAGGTTGCTTACCTGTAACTGATGATCTTCGAGTGGTCATCTGTGCAGTACCACAATCCCACCCAGCCTTCCCTGCTGCTGGCATCTCCTGTTCACCTTTCTTTGGCTTGATGGGACTTACCGATAGTGGTCGAAGGAACTGAGTGGGAGGCGGGTCTCTCCCCCGCTCCAGGCATGCACAGTATGTGCCTGCTCCCCAGGATGGGAAGAGACTCCTGAGGCAAGCTCTGGAATATTCTGCGATCGAGGTTGTGCTCAGGCACCCAACCCATGTGTTGGACTGCACAGATGACCACTTGAAGATCACCAGTTACAGGTAAGCAACCTGTTTTTCTGGCAGAGCTGTTCTTGAAAAGGATTTGTGGGTGTGTGTGTGTGGGGGTACATCGCTTTCCCCTGTGTCTCCCTCCCTACATTATTTCCTTTTCCTCTTCTCCTGGCAACCTCCATATCCTCTGCTCTTTCTCTGCCTCATTCTCTAATTCCAGCCATTCTCCAACCTTCTATCTGCCTCCCATCTTCAGCTATGTTTATTTATTTATTTTCTTTTATATCCCACATTTCTCCACAGTGGGGGCCAAGGCACCTTATATTATTCTCCCCCAGGGTGGGGTTTGCTCCAGGGTGGGTTTGAGGAGGGGAGGGACTTTAGACTTGGGGAGGGGTGTAATGCCATAGAGTCCACCTTCCGAAGTAGCCATTTTCTCCAAGAGAAACCATCTCTCTTGCGGGGAGATCAGTTGTAGTCCCAGAAGATCTCCAGCCATCACCTGGAGGTTGACAGCTCTATCTCTTCTCCTTTTTATCCTCATGACAACCCTGCGAAATAGGTTAGACCAAAAGTATGTGACTGGCCCTACATCATCTAGTGAGCTTCCATGGCACACTGGTGATTTGACCTTGTGTCTCCCAGATCCTAGTCTGAAGCTCTATCCACTACATCACACTGGCTTTCATAGGATGGCTGCTGTTGAACAGCAGCAAGCAGCCAGACCTAGGTGAGTCATGTAATTCAGGTAGTAGCAGGTAGCTTGGTGGTTGCTGCCAGGCCTGGCACAATGAGTCCTCTCTCAAACACCAAAACAGCCACTGCCTTTTAGTGACAAAAACTGAGCCTTGAATGGTGTGGTTGACATCTATACCTGCTTGCGGGGAGGGCGGGATATAAATCCAATAAATAAATAAATATATCTGGGAAAGTTTTAGAACAAATAAACAGACAGTCCTTGAGCATTTAGAAAGGACGGCTGTAATTACTAAGAGCCAGCATGGGTTTCTCAAGAACAAGTCATGTCAGACTAACCTTATCTCTCTCTCTTTTTTTAGAAAGTTACTACCTTGCTGGTTCTGTAGACATAGTTTTATCTTGATTTCAGTAAGGCTTTTGATAAGGTTCCACATAATATTCTTGTTGACAAATTGGAAAAATGTGGTTTGGATCCTATGACTATTAGGTGGAACTGTAACTGGTTGACAGATCTCACTCAAAGAGTGCTTGTGAATGGTTCCTCATCTTCTTGGAGAGGAGTGACAAGTGGAGTGCCTCAAGGGACCTGTTTTGTTCAACATCTTTATCAATGATTTGGATGAAGGGATTGAGGGAATGCTTATTAAATTTGCAGATGATACTAAATTGGGAAGGGTAGCAAATACAGTAGAAGACAAAGTCAGAATGCAGAATGATCTTGACAGGCTGCAAAACTGGGGTAAAACAAATAAAATGAATTTCAATGTGGATAAATGTAAAGTTCTGCATTTAGGTAGGAAAAATCAAATGCATAATTATTTTATTATTTTATTTTATTTATCTTTAAATTTATACCCCACCCTCCCTGAAGGCTCAGGGCGGCTCACAAGGGGCACGAATGCCCAAGTTAAAACATTAAAACAGTACAGAACAACATACAATACAATAAATACAATTCACTAAAATTTATAGATTGGGGGAGACTTGTCTTGGCAGTACTATGTGTGAAAAGGATCTAGGGATCTTAGTAGACCATACACTGAACATGAGTCAGCAGTGTGATGCGGTTGCTAAAAAGGCAACTGCCATTTTGGGCTGTATCAACAGAAGTATAGTGTCCAGATCATGTGAACTGATTGGTACCACTTTGCTCTGCTCTGGTTAGACCTCACCTAGAGTATTGTGTTAAGTTTGGGGCACCATAATTTAAGAAGGATATAGACAAGCTAGAAGATGTCCACAGGAAAGCAACAAAGATGGTGAGGGGTCTAAAGACCAAGTCCTATGAGGAAAGGTTGAAGGAGCTGCGTATGTTTAGCCTGGAGAGGAGACAACCGAGAGGTGATATGATAACCATTTTCAAGTACTTGAACGGCTGTCATCTAGAAGATGGTACGGAGTTGTTTTCTGTTGCCCCAGAAGGCTGGACCAGAACCAATGGGTTGAAATTAAATCAGAAGAGTTTTAGGCTAAACATTAGGAAGAACAGGCTTCCTCAGGAGGCGGTGGGCTCTCCTTCTTTGGAGGTTTTCAAACAGAGGTTAGATGGCCATTTGACAGCAAGGCTGATTCTGTGAACTTAGGCAGATCATGAGAGGGAGGGCAGGAAGGGTTGCCTCAGTGCTTAGTTCTTATGGCCCTTTCTTACACGCCCAGGGAAATGCTGATTGCCACTTTGGGGTCAGGAAACAATTTTTCTCCAGGCCAGTTTGGCTGGGGATCCTGGAGGTTTTTTGTCATCTGGGCATGGAACAGCAGTCACTGTGGGTGTGGAGGGGGAGGTATTTGTGAATTTCCTGCCTTGTGCAGGGGGTTGGACTAGATGACCCTGGAGATCCCTTCCAACACTATGATTCTATGCTTCTATAACAGCCATGGAGAGCTTCTGTTTCTTAAAGCTACAGGCACTCCTTTTATCATTTTGGGGTTTTTACCCCCCGTGTATTTTTTTAGATGTCAGATTTTTCTGCAAACCTGAGGCCCTTTTCAGGTTTGTAGAAAGATCTGTCTTCCCCATTCACTGCTCCAGTCACTGGATTTAAGTCTGGAAAGATTTGGCCAACTTCACTGTTAGAATATAGGATGATGATACAAGTGCATATCTAATTTTTTTGTTCCTGATGTCTCTCACACACAGTGCTTGCACAATTAGAACTGACTTTCTGTATCTCAGATATGCAGATCAACTATTGAAGAGGGTCTGGAATGAACTTTAAATTGGACATGTGAATTTGGTCTCGGTTGCAGGGGAAATTGTAGATCCATCTCATGAGGCTAGCACTTAGTTTTCCTCATTCAGGAATCAGAGGCAGATCCTCACTCATTCTTCTGTCGATGGCTGAAAGGTTCCTTGGGGTTGGGTCAAGTTTGACGATCAAGCAGAAAAATAAAAGGGCATTTCTTGTACCTTGTCTTTTTTTTTTCTTATGGGGCAATAAATGCTCTGTGTGTATTTCTTTTTTTTTTTTGTTAAATCTTTTTATTGTTTTTGTAAAAAACATTACATATGACACATACTTATTGGTTCTAGGTTTCTACATATAGCAACTAAGGTAATTACTAACATAAGAACATAAGAACATAAGAGACGCCAATGTTGGATCAGGCCAAAGGCCCATCCAGTCCAACACTCTGTGTCACACAGTGGCCAGAAATACCAGTGCCATCAGGAGGTCCAGCAGTGGGGCCAGGACATTAGAAGCCCTCCCACTGTTGACCCCCCCAAGCACCAAGAAGACAGAGCATCACTTGCCCCAGAGCCCCTAGCTATACCTTGTGGCTAATAGCCACTGATGGACCTCTGCTCCATATGCTTATCTAATTCCCTTTTGAAGCCATCCATGCTTGTAGCACCCACCACTTCCTGTGGCAGTGAATTCCAAGTGTTAATCACTCTTTGGGTGAAGAAGGACGTCCTTCCTGGGCCCAAGTCCTAACGAATTTGGTGTAAGTAGGAGAATTACTGTTATTCACTCTCTTCAAGGAGTCTGTAAGTTTTGCCATTATAAACTGATCCCAGACTTTCTCTTGCCACCCTGAAATTGTGGGGGGGGGGGGAGATTTCCAAGCTGCTGCAATTGTTAACCTAGCAGCCGCTAGTAATATTGATATGAGTTCTTTACTACTCCCTATCATTGATTCATCCCACAGATTTAGCAATGCCACTTCCGGTGTACAAGGTAATGACTGCCTGGTGATCTCATTTATCAGAGTTATCACATTTCTCCAAAAGCTTTGTATTTCTCGACAGCCCCACCAGCAGTGATGGTATGTCCCTATCTGACCACACTGCTTCCAGCAAGCATTGTTTATTGTTTATTGACGGATTGATTTTATGTACCTGTTGCGGGGTAAGGTACAAATGAGAGGTGTGTATTTCTGGGCTGTGACTTCCCAAGGAACAATAATTCCTGACTAATCTGGCATAGTTCTATACCAGTACAACAAACATAGGTTGATGGGAACGTATTTGATGCTGTTGCAGTAATCAGTCTTAAGTGTGCCACAAGGCACTCGCTTTGTTCTCGCTGCAGTAGCTACCTATGTGTCATTTAATTTCTTTTTATATAGCTGTCTACTATGTGAAACATGGAATATGCATTTGTTCTTGAGGGTATTGGCTGTCAGAATTTGATATATGAATAGGTTACTTGGGCATTAATGATTGCAGAGCCCAAGAACCTGGAGCCAGGAAGTTCTTGATGGGATCTGATGAAAGGAGAGGCCTATTTAATTTTCACGACTGGAGCCTTCAGTCCTAAAAGGGGTGGTGGTAGCCTTTGCAGCATAGAAGCGGCACAGTCTTCTACTGGCTCTGGGGGATGAGGGTTGCAGGCAAATGGCTGTGTGCAGTGAGGCATAATTTTTTATATTGCCATCACAAGTCCTGTTCATTTCACTGATCACACAGACATCTGGTCTGTTGCTTATTGTAGGTTCAGTCTTTGGGGGGGGTGTCAAGTGCTGTGCCACTTTAGTTCAGTGCCACTTTAGTTCAGTGTAAGACTATAGGTATCATACACGACTTTCTGTCCTGAAAATAAAATATGCACAGTTAATAGAGAGGCATGCTTTATTTATTCAGCAGCTTTCTAAGAACTTAGAATGTTTTGGGGGGAGGACTGGATAATGGAAGGGTGTGTGTGTAGGACAAATATTGTCAGCTTTGTCTTGCAGGTGGATATGAAATACATCTGGTAAAGCAAGATAAGAATGCCAATCCCAAACTTTAGCCTACTTTTTTCCTACAACTAACTGTCATGGACCGTTAAAAGTGCTTTAGCTCTTGACTAATTTGCAAACTCAGCAAGAAAAGCTTAATGATATCATAGCTACCGCTAGAGGGCCATGCCTCTACCAGATGGTAAGATAGTGTAGCCCCAAAGATAGTGTTGCCCTCGGACTTTCCTGTCCATCCTTCCGCTGCTAATACTGTAGTTGGGTGGGGTGCCAACCATGCCTGTATAGACAGTTTTCAGCTTATAGCTTGTACTAGTACATATGTTGGAGTGATGTGTTTCCGTTGTGCAGTGTGGTACTTTCTACTGGACAGTGAGCTTTCCATATTCTCAAGCACATGTACTCTGGAGTAGTTATGATGGTGGAGAGGCTAATGCAATAAACCTTGGTGCTGATCATGGATGCAATTGGCTCCTAGTCTATTTAGGGCAGGGGTGTCGAACTCATTTGTTATGAAGGCTGGATCTAGCATAAATGAGAGCTTGTTGGGCTGGACGATGTGTGTCATAAAACATAATGCCAGGTAGCGGAGATATAAACTTTATAAAGGACACAAACACAAAGGATTTTTTTTTAACTTGAAATAAAAACACGCTTAAAACATTAGCACTCTTGCAATATTTTGTTTATTTAACAGTGTCTGATAACTGACACTTCTTGAATTCTTGCATCAAAATGTCTGTATGCTGTTCAGGTGTGTATCTGTAAGCTGCAAACCTACGATGACGCAGCAGCAGCAAAACTGGAAGCAGAAGCAGAAGACAGCCAGTTCCACTGCGGGCCCAATAGAAGCCCTCTAGGGGCCTAATCCACATGTTTCACACCCCTGATTTAGGGGGTATTGGTAGGATGCCAGCTTAGGCAGCCATGAATATATAAGCTTGCATTCATGTAGGTATCCCAAATTGAGGTACGAGAGAGAGAGAGTGAGAGAGCGCACGTGTGCATGCTGAAAAACTTTGGAGCAGGATTGAAGATGTAACATTTCCAGAAAATTTAGGCCATGGGGGAAAAATTCTCTGGGAGGAAATGGAAAAGTACAAATGCCTTGGAGGTTTTCACAAGAAAATGTGTCAGTATGCCCAGTGCTACAGAGGCACAGGCACAATCTGCTGCATAATTATGTAGTAAACAAATTGGGGCATGTTGTTTGGACAGAAGTAGTCTCATATGGTCATATTGAAGCTAACAAGGCATATCGGGATTGTGAGTTAAACTTTATGACATTGAAGTATTCAGTAGGGTATTATCATACACACAGTTTATTAATTGTGGACAAAATTAATCACATTTAAACAATAAGAAAATCCTTGAAAATGTTTTATATGGTTATAGTAGATGCAAGAATTATAATTCTCTAATGTGGCCGATTGTCTTACATTAAAAATCTTTATTCCACACATTTTGAGTGAGTAAAACCTTGTCTTAAAAACTAATTCATTCCAAAAGAAATATTTCACAGATTTCTTTCAATTTCCAGTTTTTCTAATTTTTCTGTTGGAAAAACTAGGCCAGGGGGACACGCAACCCCCCCGGACCCCCCACCCCCCCCCCCCCCAGGGTGTCACATTTCTCGGCTTAGGAGCTGGTGTTGTCTAGGTGACAGAGAACGGCCTTGAAGTGGGATGTCTGCCGCTGAAGAGTTGCCTTTGCTGTGGAGTGAGCCTGTGATTGGGAGGGGGTGGGACCCTCCTCTCTCAACCTTTCTCTTCCAAACCTCATCAGCAGAACAACCTTTAAGACCGGTCAGTGCTGGAGTCCTCCCTGCTTCTCTTTGGGTATTAAGGAGAAAGGGGCTGGGACAGGCATCGAACTGGTAACTGCCAGCCTGAACTCTCCGTCTGATTCAAATATATTGGGAATGACAGAGAGGAACGAAGTTAATTCTTCATTTTTAAAACAGTAGCTGCCTTAAGAGACCTGTTATAACCTGGCCCGTAGTTACAGTGGGGGTATTGGGAGGAAGAAGAAGAGGAGGAGGAGGAGGAGATTGGATTTATACCCTGCCCTTCACTACCCGAAGGAGTCTCAGAGTTTCCCTTCCCCTCCCCACAACAGATGCCCTGTGAGGTAGGTGGGGCTGAGAGAGCTCTGAGAGAACTGCTTTTTTTAAAGGACAGCTGTGCCAGAGCTTGTGACTGACCCAAGGTCACATCAGCAGCCGCAAGTGGAGGAGTGGGGAATCAAACCCGGTTCTCCCAGATTAGAGTCCGCACACTTAACCATGACACCAAACTGGCCACAAGATTTCCTTCTGAAAATGGTAAGGGATTTCATTGCTTTAGGCAGGGGAAGGGTGGGGGATGTCTTTGCATTTCGTTTATATCTGGGGTGGCTGTTGTGGGGGGTGTTCGTGCTGCTTTTAGGTTATGATTAGTATTATTGTCTTTATTATTACATAAAAGTACAGTTGTTTAGAGGGAGACATAAAAATAATGGCAGCCCCATAAGAATATTTTTTTTTGCCCCACAAGCCACAAAATCCTGGCTTCAGGCCTGGTTCTACCCTGTGGGAGATAAATTAAATAAATAAATAGCAACAACAGTGATCCTTCATGCAGTACTGCTATGTTGAGGTCAAGCTCTTTTTGCAAATTGAAAGTGCTGTAGTAGATAGTGAATAGTTAAGAGCTTATAGAGGGCCTAAATCTCTGAATGGGGAAGCTTGAGTGTGTGTGCACACGTGTATGTGCATACATGCATTTGAAGACTCTGATCAGATGTAATATGAAACTCTGGCTTAGTTTAACTGTGGATAGTGTTTACAAGGATTCAGTGCACCGATGATCACTGAAATCCTGGCTTGCTTAATAAATACTGGCTTCATTGTTGCTTTGGAGATTGTCACCAGAGAACATCTGCATTCAGACATGCAAAACCATAGTGAAAGCTAATTGTAGTTGTGAAGAGATGATTTTTTTCTTTGGAGGTTTGAACTGAGCAAGACTTTCTCCTTGAGTTTCAAAAAGTTTTTTTTCTTCCTCTTGGCAGAGAACAGGCAGGAGGAGGGAAGTGAATTCATTGGTTTTCCAGCCTCACTTCTGCCATCATTTTAGAAATGCTAATAGATCTAGTGAGAGACAATGGGATGGTCAAGCTTCCCCCATCTAGCAGGGAACAGAGTTTTGGGGGAATTAAGTTCAGAAAAACTTCAGGAAAAATTTCCTGGTAACTTAAGGAAAGGTTTCTTTGACCTGCCTGACCTGGTCAGTGGGAGGGGAAAGAGAGGTGATAGTGAGTGAGAAAGAGGCTTCAAGGTGATAGAAACCCTTTAGAACATCTGTAACTTTCTAAGCTAAGGAGCCTACAGGGAGGGATAGAGGGAATTACATTTTACCCTTTTTTGACTCCCTTGTTCACCCTGGTGCTGTGCTGAGGATATGCTTGTGGACGTTTCCTTGCTAATAAATGCTTTATAACTTTTGATGCTGATAGTGGTTCTCTGTACCCCACCATCTTGGACACTGTATTTTTAAAAGGAGCATCAGGAGGAAGGGGAGGGTCAATCAGCTGGCAAATGGCTACTCCCCCAGCGGTGCATAAGGCAGTAAGCCATCCCCATAATAAGCAGATGTTAGTTAGTGGAAGACAAAGAGGCAGGGCCTCAGAACTGGGAACATAAGTTCTGGACCTCCCAGTGGACAATTCCTATGAAGGCCATGTGGTGGTGGCAGTTGAACAGAGAGGGAGAGAAGCCCCGCCAGGTGTTGGGAAACTCTTGGAGGGCTTGGTGGAATAGGGTCTTCAGGACAGAGCAGGACTGTTCTGCTACAGTAGTTAATAAATTAAGTTCAGATCCTGATTTGATGGGCCCTAAACACAGTTAGTGGAGCAGCCTGCATTTTGACAGCCACACTAACCATAGTTATCTTAAATAAACTTTTTTTTTTGAGTGGGGCAGTGTCTCAACTAAGGCTGTTAGTTGGAATTGCTCTTTTCCATGGAGGTAAAGTGATGTCTCGGTGTCTCTGTTCCTAGTCCATTTGCGTCCTTTTGAGTTCTGCTGAAAGGTTTTGCTGACTCTACTTTGACCTTGCTATGCTTTCTATCCCTACAGCTGGAGATTCAAAATACCAGCAGCCTGTCTGCAGATGGTGAGTTGAGTGCCACATGGCCTACTGGCATTGCAGCCGCGTTCCAACCAAAGACTCGGTTTGAGGTGCTGCGTTGGGATTACTTTACTGAAGAGGCAGCCTTTGCCTGTGTGGATGGAACTCCAAAGTGTGAGCTCCAAGGAGCAGATGCAGCTGACGTGGCAGATGTGGTTGCTGCAGCTATAGAAGAGCTGAACCACCGATACCAGCCGGTGCTACATGTGCGCAAGCAGCAGTTACTGAATGGGTACCGCCGCTTTGACCCTACACGAGGCATGGAGTACACGCTGGACTTGCAGCTGGAGATGGTGACTCAAAAGGGGTACAGCCGCTCACTGGCCAAGAGGGTACATCTGCTGCGCCCACTCAGTGAGGTTGAGATCATCCCTATGCCCTACGTCACTGAGGCTAGCCGAGTTAATGTCATCCTTCCACTAACTGCCCCAGAGCGGGACTATGCTGCACGCTTTCTAGAGGTCTATGCTACAGCAGCCTTTGAGAATGCTGAGAATGCTGTGCTCACATTTCTTTTCATCTATGATCCCTTTGAGGCTCAACAGGTGTCTCAGAATGATGTCTTTGGGGCAGTGAAAGCACGTATCGCAGAATATGAACGACGGTATACCCAAGTGAAGATCCCATGGATCAGTGTCAAGACAGATGCACCTTCCCAGATCAAGGTTATGGACATAATCTCCAAAAAGCACCCTGTAGACACGCTCTTCTTTGTGGCTGGTGTGAGCACAGAGGTCACAACAGAGTTCCTCAACCGCTGCCGCATGAACACCATCAATAGTTGGCAGGTCTTCTTCCCCATCCACTTTCAGGGCTACAATCCCACCATTGCTTTCCACAACCAACCCTCTCCTCTTTCTAGCTTGGACCTGGTCCGTGATGCTGGCCACTTTGACCGTGATGCTTTCAACGAAGCTTGCTTCTACAATGCAGACTACATGGCAGCCCGCACACGCATGGCATCTGATGTGCAGGATATTGAGGATATCTTGGAGACTATGGACACCTATGATCTGTTTGTCAAGTATTCTAACCTGCACGTCTTCCGTGCTGTAGAACCTGCCCTCCTCCAGCAGTACAGGCCACACAGCTGCAACCCCCGACTGAGTGAGGAGCAATATCACCGTTGCGTGCAGAGCAGCCTGGAGGGCCTGGGTTCCCGTGCCCAGCTGGCCATGGTGCTCTTTGAGCAGGAGCAAGGCAACAGCACGTGAGCCCTGGAAACAGAGGCCGGGGCCAGCCTGCTTCAACCTCCCCCTCTGCATTTGCTTCCTATAGTAGCAGAGGGGAGCTGAAAACGACTCTTCCAGCTTGGAACCCAGGTGTAGTTCTGACTGGCCTTATGGGCTGCATTGTGGACAGTAGATGTAAATGGGAATTGAGGCATTGGCTCTAGTCCCGTTTTCTCTCTTGCTCCGTTCCCTTAGCCTGGACTCAGGTCCTTCCTTCCCCTTTGCAGCAGGATTGGCAGCTGCAAGCGCCAGCTAAGGGGCAGGCAGGACCTGCCCTGAGACTTGCTTCCTTGAACTGCTCACTGCCACAGGTCCTGCCTTTGGGGTTCCTGGGCTCTTAGAGGGGCCTTCTGGAGAAGCAGCAGGAAGGGCTTGTGGGGTGGGCAGAAGGAGGCTCTGGGAAGTTGGATCCTGGGACAGGAAGGGGAATGAGAGAATTTCTTGCCTATAAGGAGCATTGCTCAGTCTTGTGGCTGCAGCTTGGTGCTAACTTAATGAACACTCCAGATCTGAGTATGAAATAACTCATTTTGGGGTGGGAAGACAGAGGGTTTCCTGTTGTTTTTGATTTGCTCTGAGACACTCCTTGGAAACCATGACCCAGGCTGTTTGGCCTCAGATTAGTAGTGGGGGTGGGGGTGGCACAGAACAGGCAAGAGCCTTCTGTAGGAGAGTCAAGCTGCCCCTGTTGCCAGGCTGGACCTGGCACTGTGGGAAAAATCATATCCCTGGTGCTGCCGCCCACATATGCCGCCTGCAGGGCTGAAGGTATGTGGGCAGTCTACCTTGCTGCCATGTGGAGTCTCCTAGAAGTCTTCAGCAGAATGTATTTTGTTGGTCAGCCTGGTGCTGTGACCGTGGAGCAGGGAAAACCCAGCATTGTGTGGTGGGGTGGACAATGGAGCATGGCTCTCCAGTGGGTTTATATTTAACATGAGATTGGTAGCTAAATTTTGTCTTACATTTTAATAAACTGAAGTGAAGAACAAGGTGTTTGGCTCTGATTTCTCAATGTGCAGACTCGATTTGGAGACAAATAGTGGGAGTTATATGTTAGAATTTGGGGAAAGCTGGTGTGGTATCCTAAAGAGTGAAAAACAAGCAGCTGTAGAATAAACCTCTTAGTTGTGCAGCCACATGTTGTAAATGTTAGAACAAATCTCTTATCTTGGATTACATACTGACCACTGCCTGCAAGTACGAGCTATGCCCCTTTCAAGTTATAAACTGTTTTAAAGTCCCAATGGAGCAAGAGTCTGCCACAGAAATTTGATAGTGCAACTGCTATACGATAAGTTGAAGATCAGTTTGGTGGCAGTGGGGATCCTTACAAAGGATCTGTGTAACTGGCTAGTAGAGAAATGAGAGGCAAGAGAGTTAGTGTGCTGAAGATCTTGAAAAGATAGCCAAAGAGCTAAGGACTTGAATCCCATGGAAAACTTCTACTACTGGGAGTTTCTCTGATTCCTCCCTTCCACTGCAGACCTCCAACTCCCCTTCATGCTGTTCCTGTTGTTGGAAAAATTTGCAAAAATACTTAGGTATTCAGAGTTTGCAATGGATCTTTGCTTCACTGGAGGCATTTCTTTCTGTGTAAAAATCTTTATTTCTAAGGGAAGGGTACACAGGAAAAGCTACAAAATAAAAGACCTAAGGCTACATCTCTACAGCTACAGAACAGACCGACCACACGGTCTCTCAACAACAACTGTAATGGAGATTCTTCTTCTTCTTGACCCTTAGAAGGAAATCACCTGAATACATTAATCAGTGATAGTGAGTAAACAGACTTAGCTTTCGTCTTTGTTTTCATTGGCTCTGAGCCAAGTTTCCCTTCCAGGTCAGTCTAAACAATAGCACACAAGGTAAATGGATTAACCCTATAATGACTGAATTAGACCTTGCAACACACACATATTTCCAACACCAGTTTGAACAACAGCATTCCCAGCAGTCTTCCCCCCTCTGTGTCCAGTGGCCTTGTACGAGTATGTTCCATGCTCTACAGAGCTACAGTAACCACTCCTTATTGGTCATCGGGAACTTCTAGCTTGGTCCTTTGGCATTAACACTTCCGCGTACGCTCAGTCAGCCCACATAAAGATGATGATTTCAGTAATTTTACTGTATTTTACTGACTCCTTATTGGTCATCGGGAACTTCTAGCCTGGTCCTTTGGCATTAACACTTCCACGTACGCTCAGTCAGCCCACATAAAGATGTTGATTTCAGTAATTTTACTGTATTTTACTCGTTTCAGTAAAATAAGTCTCTGAGAAAGGGATCAGAGTCTGTTTTAATCTTTTCAGATTTATATATTGAATTTAATTCTTCCCTTCTTTTCTCCCACCCACACTGTGATCTGTACAATGGGAATTTAATGACTGTGGCCCTGGATATTCTTCAAGCCATGCCAAGTTCTGGTACACACACATTAACAAGTCTGTCGGCCACTTATTGCAGTACATATGCCTGCTTAAAGTGATTTCATTAAGCACTATTATTCTAGTGTTGCTCATATTTACTGAACAATGAGCAAGAGATGAGAAGTTGTGCTTAATATCAAGGCAGTCATGGTGGCTCTGCCATGTGACCATCCTTTCTTAAGAAAAGCCAGATATTTCCCTCTGCAACTCTACATGCATCCTTGCAGTCCCAGGTGTAAGCCTCTGTGCCTGCTGTATTTCCCTCTGCCTAGTTTTTTGGGAAGGCCGACTGCGGGCCTCTTCAAACAAATTTAATTTCCTGTAAATCAGGAACCTTTTCCCCTAGATGTCTGAATTTTGACAGGGAACATTCCTTGACTGAGTTGTACAGTTCTGGAAAATGTCATCCCAGTTGGATGGAAAACAAGATGTAAAAACAAATGATAATTAGAAAATAAAAAAATATGGCACACACCTGTTCTTGGGCATGTTCTAGGGTGCTAAAAGAAGCACGGGAGCGCGATCTTACACTCCCCTGCGGCTCTGTTCTCCCTCCGTCAGCACCTGATCACACTGGGGAGGCAATGGCGTAGTCCCAGTGAGGCAACATGGTGGTCCCATGTTAGTGCACATGCACAGACTGCAGGTGGCTGCAGGATGCTGCGGGCTGCTAGCGCGTCCGCGGTCCCACGCCCGCCGTTGCTGAGGATCTTTTGGTTGGTACTCCATTTCCCCTAGTACCTTTTCGATCCGCATTTTCAGCCGGATGTGACAGGTTAGGGGCGGGTGTGCGACGCATGGGGTTGACACGGTAATGTTGTACAAAATAGTTTATGGCTTAACAAAATTTGGGAAAACATCACACTGCAAGCACTGAATTTACCTGTTTTTATGTGTTCATGTGTTTTATTGTTCTGTACTGCGGTGGCTCAAGTGGTTGAGACGTGAACTACAGGCTGTGGAAGGTCAGTAGTTCAGCAGTTCAAGACCCAAATGTGCCGCATGACAGAGTGAGCTCCTGTCTCTAGTTCCAGCTCCTGCCAACCTACCAGTTCGAAAGCAAGAAATTGCAAGTAGATAAATAGGTACCACATCAGTGGGAAGGTAACAGCATTCCGTGTGCCTTGGTGTTTAGTCATGCCGGCCACATGACCACGGAAATGTCTTTGGACAGCGCTGGCTCTTTGGCTTTGAAACGGAGATGAGCACCGCAACCCTAGAGTCGGATTCGACTGGCTTTTGAACAAGGGAACCTTTGAAAAAAATTAATAAAATGTTTATTTAAAGAAGAAGGGACAGTACTGCTGTAGCAAATATCTGTTTCTCAGCTTGCTCCAGGGCAGTTATAGTGTTCAGCTCCTTCTGGGGGAGGGGGTATGATGTGATTTTTTCCACCATTTAGCTCTATGCCAAGAAAAAATTCACCTGCTTAAATATTTTCATGTGAAATGCAGAAGAGGCAAAAGAGCATTGTAAGACATGTCCTTGTTACCTCTGCTGCATCCTTTTAAAGGCACAAAAATAGGGTCATTTTAAAAAAAAGGCATTCCCACAAATAGCTGCTGTCCAGTTGTTTAAGAAAAGAACAGAGGAACCAATAACCCAGCGACAAGCCCAATGGCTTTCAAGTTGTGTTCGTGGAGAAACCTAGCATTTTGTGGAAGAGCTTCAGAAGCCTGCTTCTCTTTTCCCTGTATGTGAATAAGTGCAGAAGAATTTCCCAGAAAGCCTGCCACCAAAAGCTTGGTTAACATGCTCCAGCCAGTCTTTCTGCTGCCAGAGGTGGCAGCAGAAAGCAAGCAAGCAAGCAATCCAGGGAGCAAATGGGGAGGGGAAAGACACACTAGTGGTCATGTTCATCAGGCAGTTTCATGGTAAAGGTAGAACTGATGAACTGAAAATGCTCCATGAATTCCCTCAGAGCCACTACCTTAGTGTCTGACTGGGAGTGTGTTCGTATCAGTACTGCCAGCCACAAAG
This sequence comes from Gekko japonicus, assembly GCF_001447785.1. Classification (NCBI taxonomy): domain Eukaryota; kingdom Metazoa; phylum Chordata; class Lepidosauria; order Squamata; family Gekkonidae; genus Gekko; species Gekko japonicus. The sequence goes on along the minus strand of NW_015176516.1, from coordinate 167,130 downwards.
CTCAGCAGGTGACTTTGGGCCAATTGCTTCATCTCAGCCTAACCTGCCTGACAGGATTATTATGGTAATAAAATTAGTGTCAGGTTCCACAGCCAACAACTGAGTACACGCTTATCAGAAAGGTTATACTTTATTGCAGAGCTATAGAGGCAGTAACAAAGTCACTGTTAAGAATGGCAGCGTTCCTACAAGCATAATGGGATATAGGGTATTCGTATGCACCCCCCCCTTTCCATAAGCCAATTAGTCTGGCTCCCGCGTGCGGGAGAAGGGTCCCCAGGCTGTTAGAGGCCGCAGCTAGGAACCGAAAGTGCTCCCACGATTCCAGGCATCCCAGACACTACACCAGCAACCTACAAGGTCATTGATAAGAAAGCAGTACAGAAGGAAAAGTAAAGAAGCAGCATCTGGCCCACAGAGCAAGAGAATGGATCCACACACACACCCATCATGGCAGCATAGCTGACATTCTGCCCCCTCGAAACGCAGCTTCTCTCGCCCAGCCTGGGAGATCTCCCGGTCAGTCCGGGAGAGGTCCCGGTTTATCCAGGAACTCCCGGTGGAATTTCCGCAACAGCCTAGGGGCCCTAATATTCCCTACTTCCACCCATTCGAGGTGCTGGGGTCCAAAATCAAGCCATTCCACCAAATAAAACAATTGTCCACGTTTCACTTTAGAGTCCAATATCTTGGAGATTTCATAATGTTCCTCACCCTCAATCATAATAGGAGGGGGTACAGGTTGTGATGGTCACCAGGGGCTCGACCCTGAATCCCGCTTCAGGAGTCTGAAATGAAATCCAGAATGGCAATTTCTCAAATAAGATCTAGATCCACTGCAACATCATTAATCACTCTTTTCACCTTGAAGTGACCAAGGTATTGCCAACCTAGTTTCCACTAGGATGTGTAACTAGGATGTAACTAGGCGCGGCAGTGCCTTAGCGAACGGAGCTGGAGCCACGCCGGAGCGTACCTGCGCGCCAGAGGGGCCTGCCGATCCACCACCGGAAGACCACAAGGAGAAGGAGGAAGTGAAAGCCGGAAAAAGCCAAGCTGACAAGCCGACCGGGAGGAAGAAGATCAACAAAGACCTCCACAGGGTGCCGGTAGGGCAGTCCCCATCCCCAGCATATGTGGCCATAGGTAGGGATAAGCGATTAACTATAAGCCACTCAGAGACCCCCTGGGGGTTCGAGCGGGGTAGAAAGTTGAAAGATAAATAAAAATAAAATGTAAGACTTTAATGTTTTTAGTTGACACATACACTGAATCTCCAGGCTGCAGAGCCCAACCCTCCACCCTTCTCTTGTCAGCCTGAGTCTTGTAAGCCTCCTTAGCCGCATTCAACGTTTTACAAAGGACGGGCCACGAGTCTTTATTTATTTATTTATTTTATTCAGTTTATACCCCGCCCTCCCCGCAATGCAGGCTCAGGGCTTTCAAACGTTGGCACCAGTGTGCAGCTTCCCCCGACCCCAAGTCACTTGGCCCCTCCAAAAAGGCCACCGGGGGACTGTCGTAGCCATATAAAGCCTTAAAGGGGGACAGTCCAGTGGACGAATGGCAAGTGTTGTTGTAACAAAATTCGGCTAGGGGTAGCCGCTCCACCCAATCATCTTGTTGATAATTGGTGAAACAGCGAAGATACTGCTCCAACATCTGATTAACCCGTTCCATTTGTCCGTCAGTCTCTGGGTGGTAAGCACTGCTCATGGCCCGTTCGACCCCCATGAGTTTCATAAGGTCCCCCCAAAAGCGGGAGACAAACTGGGCCCTCCTGTCGGATATCACCTTGGACGGGAGCATATGCAGGCGGGCCACGTGGAACATGAAGGCTTTGGCCAGGGCCTTCGCTGTGGGTAGGGACGTAAACGGGACAAAGTGAGCCTGTTTAGAAAATAAGTCCACAACCACCCAAATGACAGTCATAGATTTACTGGGAGGTAGGTCCGTAATAAAGTCCATGGAAATCACCTCCCAAGGCCGGCTAGGAGTCGGGTGTGGTTGCAGCAAGCCTGGGGGTTTCCCCGGCCAGGACTTACTCATGGCACAGACTTGGCATGACTTGACAAATGAAGATAAATCCTTCCGCATTTGCGGCCACCAGAATTGTCGCTGCATAAGCTGCAGGGACTTTACGAAGCCAGGATGTCCTGATAACTTAGAACCGTGCACAGCTTGCAAAACTTCCCCCCTGAGGGAGAGGGGTACCAGCAGTCATCAGATCTCAGCTGATCAACTGGTGTCTTGCAGTCCTTGGAGAATGAGTAGGATAAATACGCAGTGAATGAGAAAGCCCCACCTGCAGCTTTACTACCTCGAGATCCACTATACAAACTAGGCCAGAAAGTGTTCTAGAATCTGTCCCAGAATGCTCTGCAACACACACAGTAGAGCCATATAAACTGATGTGGAAAGCATTCTGTAGGGATGATAAGTTTGATGTGCATTGGTCATATCTGGTGAATGGACTTGAATGGAAGCTAACACAGACAGAGGGAGGAATTATGTAAATAATCTGCAAGTGATCCCATAGCAGACGTATCTTAACCCTCAAGGCTGACAGGGAAACCAGTAAGTATGACCTGAGATAAACTGAGGACTTGGGACCCATAACTTGTCCCTCGCAGGGAGAACAATGAACTGGAGAAGGGCCATTTTGAGTGGGGAAAGGTCCAAAGGGGAAAGGGTTATGCTTCTATTCCCTGTCTCCTTTGCCGCTTCCCAAGGCCGCTTTGAACAAAACCAGAGCCATGGTGGTGTAGTGGTTACAATGCTGGAACATTCCTGGGGAGATTCAGGTTGAAAAGCTACCTCAGGCTTGAAGCTCACTGAGCCTTGGGCCAATCACTGTCAGCCTAGCCTACCTCATAGGACTGTTGTGAAGATAAAAAAAGGAGAATGGATACACCTTGAACTCCTTGGAAGAAGGGCAGAATCAAAATATAGTAAATAAAAACTAGGGGACATATTTTGTTAGTGCCAAGACTTTCCATATGTTTGAATTGAATTGCTTATGTGGTACAAATCCAACTTGATCTACTGATATAGAGTACAGTCTAAAATATTATAAAACCATAAAACCGTTGGTTATGAACAATTAATTAAATCACATCTACTGATATATATTTGTTGATTATTTTCTTAAGCCTGCTTGAAAGAATTGTAGTAAATATTTTATAGTCACAATTCAATAATGTTATTGGCCTATAAGAAGCAGTTAAGGTTTGGTCTTTCCCTGGTTTGAAGAAAACTATCAGTTTTCCTTCCATCAAGTTTGTGATAACTTTTCCACTGTTTTAATTTCATTAATCGTATTCAATAAAGGTATATCTATAGTTTCATTAAATAATTTATAATATTCAGTTGTCAAACCATCTTCGCCTGGGCCTTTATTCTTTTTCAAGGCTTTTATTACTTCATGGGTTTCATTGATTGTAATATTAGCATCTAACCTTGTCTATCTTCAACTGATAATCTCAAAAGATTGACCTCCTTTAGAAAATTTTAAATATCTTTGTCATCTGAATTTTGTTAACAGTGGAGATTTTTATAAGCTACAAATTATTTCAATATATCTCCCATTTGTCTGGCGAAAGTTCCGTTCTGTCTTTTAATAGCTAATATAGTTTCTTCACCTTGTCTCTTTTTAACCCGGGCAGCCAGTAACTTCCCTGGTTTCCCACCTAACTCAAAATGTTTTTGTTTAACATGTATTAGGTTCTTTTGAATTTTTTCCAAATCTAAATTCAACAATTTATTTTTTTTCCTCTTTCAGAGCTAATCTGGCTTTAGTGTGTTTATAGATATTTTCTAGATATTTGATTTTTTTCAATGCAATCTTGTATTTTTTTCTTTTTCTTTTCCCCCCTTCTGTGCCAATATTAAACTTATACAGACTCCCCTTATATAAGCTTTGCTAGCTTTTCAGATGGAACTTTTAAGTACTTTATTGGTGATATTAATTTCAAAGAACATTTTCAATTCTTTTTGTAAGTATCCATTATCTCTTTATCTAGCAGTTTTATTCTAGCATAAACTTTTGCAGAGCAAAGCCTCTTGCTCAGATGAATGAGGTAGGTTCCAACTGTGTGTGTGCGTGCGTGTGTGCATAATAAATGTTGTAAACAATAGGGTCAAAGGTACCCTCTCTTAAGTGGCCAGATACTGTGTTATTTTGTTCAGATTCTCTTGTTGCCCATTGCTGGTGATACATTATGATAGTAGATTTGGATAGGAGAAAGGGTGATCTGTGCTCTGCTATGGGACTATATACCGCAGTGCAATTGAGCAATTTCAATCATGCCACCATAAGAGAGCACCTGGACATACTACATTTTAAATGTAATACTTCCCCTTTCCCAGGCAATCCAAGGAATTACAGTTTTGGGAGGGATGACTGGGGAATAGACAGAGTTTTCAACATTTCATCAAACTAAAAGTCCCAGAGTTATTTGGGGAAATATGTTAGAAAACCATCACATGTTCATACTTAGATATGCCCTCAGAATCCATTTTGATGGGATGTAGAACTATGTTATTAGTATTAAAATTCTAAAGAGAAAACTGCTGGATACCAAGACTGGAGGTTATGCTCTTTGATCTTAAACTCTTCCTCTTTAACCCTAGTTGCCCGGGTACTGCTTTTGCAGTGCAATTGAAAGTAAAACTGCATGGGGAATTTCAGACAGCCGATATATTCCGGTTTAGGAACTGTTCCCTAACGGTTTCTGGTCTGACAGGAATATATTTTCACTTTCAGGCAAAAACACTTCTGTCCCGTTAGGGAAGTGTTTCTTGAACCGTTTTACCTGCAAACTGCTTCCAAGCGGTCTCCACTATTCTATACTGTTTCTGAAGTGCCTAAGGGGGGCTGTGTAAAATGCCCCGTAGTGCTTCCTCCTGTGCCGCTTTATTTTCCTGCCCTTTTTCACCCGTGCAGGCGATCTCCATCCTTTTTTTTTTTGAACGTTCGTTTTATACCGCTATAGCGCTATGACACAACACCAAAACAGTGCAATAGAGACCCCATTGGAATGCCTGGACTCCACTGGGATACATGAGATGGCTACATCTGCCACCTGGATACCAGGACCTCATTGGACAGCACATTTTGGCAGGAAATCAGGGCATCAGTGATTGGTGTGACAGATGTTGCTAACCCTTCCATGCCCACTGTGAGTCAGGGGAAGGTGATGGGTTGTCAGGTTGCCAGCTGGGGAGAAGATGCTCATTGGACAGTAGGTTTAGGCGGGAGATCAGGGCATCAATGATTGGTGAAACAGATGTTGCTAACCCAGCCTGATGTGCATCCATCCATGCCAAGAGGTGATTGGCTGGGAAGTGACTGGACTTTACTTATGAATGCATGGTTCAGTAGTGACAGAAAATGCCTCTCTATATACCTATCATTGCTATGTTTACTATAAAGCTAAAAAGCAGGTTTTAGAGCCTCTTGAAAATGAGCTGTCGGTGGTTTCTGTTCATTCCTTCCTTCCTTTTTGGCCAGCACGTGGTATGTATCAGACTGAAACACTCAGATTTAAAAATCTGATCTTGTAAACACTTGGACCGATTCCCCACAAGCAGCTCTCCTGTTTTCCCCACTTGCATTGGTCAATTTCACACTATTGGCCGTGGGGCCGCATTTTGCGGCCCCACGGCCAATAGTGTGAAATTGACCAATGCAAGTGGGGGACACAGGAGAGCGAGGGCGGCACAGCTGCTTGTGTCAGTCTCTTCAAACGTTACTCGAAGCTGGGACAGAGAGTGTTGAGGACTGGACGGACGGAGGCACTATCTGGCAGGAGGAGAGATCTATGGTGCTTGCCAGTCACAGAAGCATCCGTGTTAGTGGTGAAGAATACCATGGAATACCTGAAATACCATGCAGGAGAGAGTTGCAGACATTAGCTGGACAGAGTCACCGACAACACTGCTGACCTGGCTGGAATTCTAATTTGTGCCTCTTTATTGTGAGATACTTGTACATTTGTAAAACAGCGACTCGCGCTCGGTACAGTTGTGAAGATGATAAGTCACGCCTGGGGGAATCCCTGGCAGAGCCCCACGCAGCCTGGAGGGCTGTACCCCCTGGAGCCCCACACATCTCCAGTGGGTAGGCAGTCAGGCTGGCTGTATCAGCTTCTTCATCCCACTACAGCAGCCAAATGCCTTTATGCTTGTGGCTTTCTGATGGGTACATACATGAGTCTGGTGTTGTAACTGATGGACAAGACGACGTGGGGCGGTATTTGCAGCATATTTCTCTAAGTGCCACATTCCTTCCTGAAATGTACCCCCAAGAGAACTTATTTATTTATTTATCCTTCGGCTTCTATCCCGCTCACCCCCTAGGGGCTCTGAGCGGCTTACAATTCTAATTCAAACAATCCTAATCTAGGGCCACATATGGGTAGGGGAGGTGAGAAGCCTACCAGGAACCCTTTTTCTGTTTTTGTAGGGAAGGTGAGAAGCCTACCAGGCAACCTTATTCTGTTGTAGCAGATCTTCTTGCGAGGGGACAGTCCGGCGGCGCAGCATAATTCCATAGGATTTCAGTGCTCCCATTATACCATGAAGATTCTTAAAGTTTTGATGGCACATACTAGGGGCCCTCTGGAATACTCTGACACCCCACAAACATAACACAAAGGTGGTTTGGACAGCTTTTGCTGTTGTACATTTACTCAAGAGTCCTACCACAAAGCTAGATGATTAACAACCTCCCTTCGCACATTTAGGAGGCATGACCATCCCCCTTCCCTTGGGAATTCATCCATGTTCCCGCAGGTGGTATGATGTCCACTCGCTGGGGTGTTAAATTGACAGGACAATTCTGTTATCGAGTGCTGTAACCTGGAGTCCTGGTTCTAGAGGACCAGGTAGAGCTGTAGAACCTCTGTGGTACCCTAAGGGACTCCAAAGCGTCCGACTCCTTTCTCACAGAGGTGGGGTGGTTGTGGCTTGGACCCTGAATCCCAATGAATGCTGCTGGAGGTGAAGGATGGGGAGAAGTGGTGGTGGGGAGAAGGCTGTACATCTGGGGAAAAGGTGTCCTGGGGAAACTCGGGCTTTGTTGCTGGCCAGCAGCCCCCTGCTGGGCTTGTCTCTCTGCACTTGGGCTGGAGGAAACCTGAGATTTGATGCCTATGTCAGTGCCCAGCACTACCAGCAGTTCTTGGTGACACCAGCAGGGGGCAGCTGGAGCAATGACACACTTGATGTCTGGCTAAAAACCACAGGCCTGAAACAGTTATATACAAATATACAGTTGTGAGGGCAGGATGACAGGTGGCCAGCCTTGGACTGATGGGGAAAGGCTAATGCCCATGTAGTAAGAGGGCACCGCCTGGAACCCCTTTCAAAGGGCAAGGTCTAGGGTCTTGAACCTCCTTGTGGGCACAGCAGACGCATGTGCAGCAGACAGCAACAAGTGGGCAGAAGTGAGCATGGCAACGGCCCAACTGCAGGCGATGGGACACAGAGCTTCTGTTCCGCCCTGACTCCTCTTGTGGACGTGTGCATAATACTGCCATGGCTGCAGTGTGTGTTTCTGAGAGGATGGGGTGTAAGAAGGGATTTTAACGTTGGAATGGGCAGTACAAAGTGAGAGGGATCAAACCGTGGCAGCGGCGGACTCTGCCATGCAGGGTTGTGAGCAGCTGGTTGGTTGGTGCTGCCATGTCGGCACGGGGCCTGGGATGGATTCCTGTCTCTCCTTTCCACGACTGCATCTTGCTGCCTGCCGTGCTCCATGTGCCCCTTGCCCTTCCTCCCACTTTGGAGCTGAGAAAAGGCGACTCTCCTGTCAGTGGATAGCGGTTTGGAGCCCCATCCACCTCCTGGACTCGGCAGCTGATGCTCTCTGTGTGCTTCAACAGGGGGGGGCACGGAGCCCCTAAGTGGCCGGGGGTAATGGGCGGGGCACAGCGGGAGGGGAAGAAGTGGGAGGAAGAGGATTAAAGCATCGTATGCCTTTTGGAAGCCGTGGGAAGTAGGAGAAGGTGGCTTGGCTTGGCTTGGCTTTGGCAGGCCTGTCGGCACAAGGTGGGATCCACTGGTCCTGAAGCTGCTCCGGAAGCACTGCTGCAACTTGAGGGAGCAGTGCACAAGCTGGCCTAGCAAGCGAAATCCTCGAAGACCCCCTGGGGCGAGTAGTGGTGGTGATGGCGATGGTTGGGCAGGAGGCCAGTGGGGTAAGTGCCCTCGGAGTGGCGAGCCAGCGTCTCACAGGGGCTCTGCAAAAGAAGGCACAGTCAGCACGCAATACCCACAACCATCCCCTTCCATCAGCAGCTCGGAGCCCCAGGGCCACTCTTACCACTGTCATAGCCCAAGGCAAGAAGACGTCCGTCCCCACCCCAGTCAGTTGTTTCCTCTGATGGCCGTGGGGAAAGTGGTTCCAGCACAGGGCTGGGTGTAAGCATCGTGCTCAAAAATATCCTAAAGAGACAAGGGAGCCCCATTCTAGAACAGCTACCCTATGGAACCCGTGTGCAGAGCGCATCCACAATATCACCTTAGGATCTATGTGGACGTTGCAGAAGACTCAGAGCTGCAGCTAATCCATGTCCCTTCCTTCCAATGTCTAATACATTGCAATGTATCATGTGCCATCTTTATTCTTCCAGTCATGCCAGCCATTAATGGATACTAACTGGTGGCAGAGTTATGAATAGTGTGATGTTGTTCAACAAGGTGTTACAAGGAAGGAGGAGGAAAGAGGCAGGGAAGGGGCAACTTCTAGCTGGACTGCTAGACATGCTTCTCTTCCAAAGTGGGACCAGTGCTAGTGATATTATGGCTCAAGGCAGCACATTTTACCACCCCTAAACTGCATCCCAGTTTTGCTGTTTCAAGGTCCAACTAGATGCGGTTCAAGGATTCCATGATTATATGTCAAGTAAAGGTAGTAATGAGGTCTATTGTTGACAGAAACTGGTGCACGTGGGTGGGGGGAGCTAACTATCCTTTCCCCTCCCTTACTTTGCTGTACTCTTTCCTTTAAGCAATTTTCTCCCAGCTTGGCACTGATACTGAAAGTGAGCTGGGATGGAAGAAAAATACTTAAACCACTGGTTGCCTCACTTCCACTCACTTGGCTGAGATATTCCATGTACTTCAGGATGTCAAGCTGTCTGTAGAGACATCTACTGGTTGCACGGAGAGAAGTTTTTTGACATTCTGCTCTTCCCAGGTCTGACCAGGCCAATTCAGATCAGGACCATGGCATATGGAGAGAGAGGGCTGAGATCTTTCCGCCCTGCCCTTTTCCCAACCTGTTTTCCCAATCTGTTTCAGGTTGGAGAACAGAGCCAAGTATAAAGTGTAGTTAGGCCACCTTTACATGCCTTTTTGTCTCGTTCTCTATCGTCCCTAAATGCCAGCAATACATAGTTCAGCTTGCAAATTTTTAGTTTAGAACAAAGATGACTAATGCATGATGTGGAGGAAATGGATAGGGGATGTTTTCTTCCTCTCCCAAAATACAATAACTTGGGGAAACCAATGAAATTAATGGGCAGTAGATTTAGGACAATTTTTTTTTAAAGCACTCCCTCATACAACACGCAATTAACTTGTGGATGAGGTGATAGCCACTATGAGACTGCACAAATTCATGGAGGAAAGGCTCAATTGGCTAAATTGGACCACAAAGTATGAAAGTGGTGTGCCTCCAAATGCCAGTTGCTAGGAGGGTAGCAGTGCAGGGTAAGGCATTGGCTTCTGTGCTTCTGCTGTTGTGCCTTCTAAGGCATCGGGTTACCTGTGTGGGAAAGAGGATGCTGGATTAGAGAGACAATTGGCCTTTGGTGTTCAGTGTTGGCTCATTCTCTTGAGTCTGCCCCACCTTCAACCTGCTGCCCCTTCCCTCTGCTAAATCAGCATCTTCCTTAAAGAGCTGGAAATGGGGGTGGGGGGGCACCCCATGCCACTCAATAGGACTGTGGAGGGAACTCATCTATGTCAAATGAGAACAAAACTCTCTGAATATAATCAATGGTAAAGGTGCGGTGGCTCAAGTGGTTAAGACACTGAACTGCAGGCTGTGGAAGGTCGGTAGTTCAGCAGTTCGAGACCCGAGTGTGCCGCATGACGGAGTGAGCTCCCGTCTCTAGTTCCAGCTCCTGCCAACCTAGCAGTTCGAAAGCAAGAAATTGCAAGTAGATAAATAGGTACCACTTTGGTGGGAAGGTAACAGCGTTCCGTGCGCCTCGGTGTTTAGTCATGCCGGCCACATGACCACAGAAACGTCTTCGGACAGCGCCGGCTCTTCAGCTTGGAAACGGAGATGAGAGTCGGACTCGACTGGCTTTCGAGCAAGGGAACCTTTACCTTTACTTTAAAGGTATAAAGGGGTTAGGAACATCTGGTGCTTTATGTAATCTAGTGCAGGAGATGAATAAAGCAAGCAGTGAAATGATAGCTCCTCAGTGCAAAACAACCCCATGGCTTGTTTCATATAATCAAATGCCAGAAGATCCTGTGCTCTCAGAAATCTTGCTTTGGAGTATTATTCAAAAAGCGAATTTTGTGGGAGATGAGACTGTCTATTCTCATTCATAATGGACTAGACAGATTATTAATATGCAAATAAAGTTAGTGGGAACAATTCATATTGACTAAGGTGTAATTTCATTGTTAATAAAAGGCGCCCGTCCTACCAATTTGGGGGTCCAAATAGTCTCAATTGGATTTTTTTTAAAGATATGGTTGAGGCTCACTTTAAACTGGTTGTTTAGATGTCTTGAGAATCCATCTCGGCCAGCAGAAATGCACAGCAGATTCCTCGTGTAAATGAAATTCCCTCTAGTAGTATGTTTACACTTTCCCCCATGAATCAGTCAAAAAAAGTTAGCGAAACCTGTTCTTCCTGCACATAAACTGTCTCATCGAAGTCCTTCTCATCAGCAAACTGCATTCCTTAGCCAGAAAGTCCAAGATTATCAAGATTAGCTTCTCCTATCAGTGTTAGCAGGGAGAAATATCCAAGCAAACATCCATAACAGGTCAGGTTCCCAGCCAGGAGACTTTGAGATCCTTAACATCACAACGCATTAGCAGTTATCATGTGGCGACCTCAGAGCCTGTGTACAGATGATAACGCTTCAACGACTCTTAAGGCCGAATATGGAAATGACGCTGCTGACACTACACAGGCTCATTTTCTTTTATACATAAACCCATTGACTAGCCATTTTCTTAAGTAAAAATATATGCATATATTGGTATCCTTTTATGTAGTGTAAGACCAGCTGCTTCCACACACAGTTCAAATCCTCACTGCACCCTGAAGGCCACTGGATGACCTTGGGCCAGGTAAGTTAATTTATCTCACAACATGGTTCTAAAGATAAGAGCTGGAAGAGAAGATTTCTCGCAACTATAATGTCCCAAGTGAAAAATGTGCTTCTGGCTTCTGCATTTTCAAAGAAGAATGCTCCCCCCCCCCACAGTTTTTCAGCTTCTCTATCCCAGTAATGTTGTGGTATTTTGGAACTTGTTTTGCATCCAACACTATCCAGGCCCCGGTCACTTGAGCGGGATAATCCGCAGGGGATGGGAGGCTTTTTGAGCCGGAGCAAAAAGACGCGTGGTAGCGCGATCTCACCTTCCCCCGAGGCTCCATGCCCAAGCCTCCGGCAGCTGATCACACCATGCTAAGCAACACAGCAGCAAGGCATGCATCGGATGCCAATGGGCGCTGGCTGCGACGGGCTTCCTGATCAGACATCCGCATGCACCGCGCATTATCGGGAAACTAGTACATGGTTCCCGGTAGCTTTTAAATCCGCGCCTTCGGGCCGAAGCTGCGGGTCAGAGACGGGAGTGCGATGTTTCCCAGATGTTCAGCTATGATCGTGCAGCTTTAATCCGCAGGCAAGCCGTCCCTCCCGCGGGGCAAATTTGCTGTGTGAACGGGCCCCCAGTCTCTTTGGCTCTGCAACATAGCCTATCTTCCATTTGAAGAGTCTGTAGACTGCAGACATTGACTTGGATCTTAGGACATTGTTCCCCCAGCTGCTGCGGAGGCTTTTTTCTACTGTGGTGATGGCTTCCTCTGCCACTAGCAATTCCAGGTGAGTAAGAACAATGTTTTTCAAGGAGCCCTTCTGCATACAGAAGTGCTAGCGGCAGAGGAAGTGAGTACCACAGAAGTGGAGGGTGGCTACTCGGCTGTTGGAGAGAAGCACGAGGGGGACCATATCATAATGTCCAAACCCGGGATCTTTTCACCCTCACTATTTTTTACTGCACATCAGTCTGTTGAAGCATCCTAGGAAACTCAAAATCTTGCTCTTTTGTGATACTTATATAACTGTTGTTCATTGTTGAGAGCTAGTGTGGTATAGTGCTTCAAGCGTTAGGTCAGGGAGACTCCTGTTTGAATCCCTATTTTGCTGTGGAAGCTCTCACTGGATCTCTCTCTCTCTCTTTCTTTCAGCCTAACCTATTTCACAAGGTGGTTGTTATGAAGATGAAATTGAGGAGAGGAGAATGATGTTGTAAACTAAGTCCCTATTGGGAGAAAAAAAGCAGGGTATAAATATCTAAAATAAACAATTCACCACATGTGCACTAAGAAGAAGAAGAAGAGAATGGATTTATACCCCGTCCTTCACTACCCAAAGGTGTCTCAGAGCGGCTGACAAATTCCTTCCCCTTCCCCTCCCCACAACAGACACCCTGTAAGGTAGGTGGGGCTGAGAGAGCTCTGTCAGAAACGGCTCTTTTTCAAGAACAGCTCTTATCAGAACTACGGCTTGCCCAAGGTCATCCAGCCATGTGCAAGTGGAGGAGTGGGGAATCAAACCCGGTTCTCCCAGGTTAGAGTCCTCACACTCAAACACTACACCAAACTGGTTACATTATACTACACTATACACTACACTACACTATACTACACTAAGTGTATTGAGCTGAGAACTTTATCCACTGATACATAAAAGATTGTAATCTGCTTTTAATATTTAAACGTTTTATTTTAACGTTTTATCTGCTGCTATATAAAAGTATTCCACAGTGTATTTTGACGTTATTTATGATCATATTATTGTATTTGTTTTAGTTCTGCAAATTATGTCACTGTTTTATCTTGCTACTGTATATTGGTGTATTTTATATATTTTTTTAAAAAATGACTTATTTTGATTTATGTTAACTGTCTTGGACACTTTTTTTTGGAAAGGCAAGGTATTAAAGTCTTGCATGAATAAATGATAAATGGCCAATGGCTATAAGCCATCTGATGCACAATAAACCCTGTTCTTCACACCCCTGTGATAATTCCCTGAACGATTGTATGTGTGTGTGAGTGAGAGAGTGTGTATATGTGTGTGTGTCTACTTGGTGGGACGCCCTTCTTAGGAGCCCTTGACAATGCCAGCTTTCCTGCAAAGGACAAGGTGTTATTGGTAGGGATGGACACAAACTGGAAAAATGCCGTTTGTGTCAGTTTGTGGTTCATGGCCAAACCATGAATCAAACTGAAACAGGAGGTTTGTTTACAACCCGACTAGTTCATGGCCCACAAACCCCATTTAAAGTCCCTAAATGGAGCTTGACTTGCAGAAAGCCAGAAAAACAGCTGAGTGACAGGGAGCGACCTGCTCCCCTCCACTCAGCTGTTTCAGGTTCTCTAGGACACTCCTTTTAAACCTTAAAGGGACTACACAAGACAGCCTGAAACAGCTGTTTTTGTGGCTTTTGGGGGGAACAGAAAGCTAGGGTTTAAATGGATTTGGAGTCCCTTTAAACCCCTGCTTTCTGTTCTGTCCATAAACCACTATGAACCACCATGAACTGCTTCAAAGGTTTGTGGAAGTTCATGATGGTAGACCTGTCACAATCGTCGATTTGCAAACCATGAACAGGAGAAAATAAATGATGAATTTTGCTTTGTGGTTCAGTTTGTGTCCATCCCTAGTTATTGGCTTGCTCAGAGAGTCTGTTCTTCTCGCCAGAAGATGGTGCTGTGGCCACACAGTTTAGTAGCCGTTTCAGAGCTCTCTCTCTCTCTGCGCTAGATATTTATTACAGATCAGTGTTGATTTGCAGCATCTGTTTTATGCATTGAACTAAGAGGTCCATGGAGTAACACATATCTCCCCGGCATCTGTTTGGTGTAATCTAAACTGACATCTTGTGCTATAACATAAAGATGTACATTGCCCATTGCTGCTGCATCAGCTACAAAATAATTTTGGTAGACATCCTGCAAATCCAGTGCCAGGACTTGTTTATCCTTTTTACTTGCACTCTTGGGTAAAAAAAAGAGAGTTTTCCCATGGGATCTCCCCTCTGATTAAATGCTGAATAAATGACCAAATTCTGCCATAATGGTTTCCATTATGAGAATTGGAAGAAAGCAAAGTAAATCAAAGATGAGCTACAGTAGCCATTCTCACTAAGTGGCTGGCTTAGGATACATGGCGTTGCTTAATAGCTGACCAGAATAGTCTTGTCTGTTCTTAACTAGTGGCATCTTTCCAGGGTCTAAGGAAATGGGCTTTCCCAGCCCTGCTATCTGACATTTTAAGATAAGATGCCAGGGGCCAGGCTTTCTTGTACAAAATGTTCCATGCCATCCTTTTCATCCATGCAAGTTGTGCAAATTCGGAACCAGAAACCAAATACAAAAAAGCCAAATGAATGCCCAACTGCACCATGCTTGCAAGAGGGGTTGTTGGGGTGTGGGTGTTTGTTGTTTTAAACACAGTCCCAGTAATTATGCAAATTAGAATTCCTAGCCAGATATTCTTCAGGGACAGGCCAGTTGCTCTAGAATAACCCATGCAGAAACAACTTGTGTTCAAGAGCCTATGACTAAATTTGCGTTGTCTCTCCACTCATCCACAAGGAGTGAGCCAATATTGCACCTAATAGTTTGCCTGCAGTGCAGATATGCCCTATGCCAGGAATAATATTGGGTGCTAGCTAAAATCCTACCCAGAGGAGAACCAACACTGAAGTTCACATGGATTTTAATGAATCAGGAATGCAGCTTTTTTGGTCCAGAAATCAGACTAAGAACAAAGAATTTTTTCCAGGAGTTTGGATTTACATTGAAGCCTGTACATCCACAGCTGCTCACCCAGTATACCAGATATCTGCTCCCTCACCACGGCTCCTACCTTAGCAGGAGCACAGCCCTTCTGGTGTGTTACTGACAGGGCCTGCTACTGCATGAGGAATCTCCCTCTTTCCACATCTAGTCAGCCAACCTAATGGGAACAGAGCCCGCACTGTACCAAGGCCTGTCTAGGAAGTTTTCTGGCTGCGGCTTTATTTACAGCCCTAGCTGCAGCCAGGTTGAATTGCAAGGATTTCTAGCTTTTATTGACTTCAATGTTGGCAGCAGTAGTAGTAGGAGGAAATTAAAGTAAACTCAGCCTGCTAATTAGTTATTCCTTTTCCAATGGCTCCAGCGGCAGCCAAAAACCGGCATGTTTGATGGTCCTTTTAACTCACTGCTTTGCTGCTTGTATTTTATCTTTATATAGAATCAGGATTCCGCAGATATTGAATGAATCAGCAGAAAATGCTCATGTTCAGACCAGGCTGCAGGCATACAGTAGACGTCATAAATTCCCCCTCTCACACAGACACCCAACCCTTTGTGGTTCTATGGGGCTAGAGGCAAACAACACCGTTCCCTCTGAATCACAGACAAATCCGCTCTCCTACAGCCACATTAGATGCAGTTTCAGCATTTGGGGGGTACCGTGGGCAAGACACTCTCGAGCCCACTTAATGTGAAAGAGATGAGATGGGCCAAATGAGATTTCTCTTATTCAAAGGGACAATGGCAATCGGTTGGGATCAGGCCTGTGGCTAGAAAATTGTTATTGGGGGGGGGGATAGGGCTGCCAAGCCGCGGCGGGGGATCCGCACGTCTTCACAGGATCCCTGCCGCGGGGGACAGCAATACGCGTTGCACCGCCGACGGCGGTGCAACGCGTATCGCTCTCCCCCGTGGCAGGGATCCTGTGAAGACGTGTGGATCCCCCGCCGCGGCATGGCAGCCCTAGGGGGGGATGAGTACAGTGGTGATAAGCACCAGGGCTGCCAGGTCTGGGCTGGAAAACACCTGGAGACTTTGGGGGTGGAGCCAGGAGAGGGCGGGGCTTGGGGCGGGGCCTCTGCAGGGTACGATGCCACAGACCCCGCCCTCCAGAGCAGCCGTTTTCTCCAGGGGAGCTGATCTCTGTCAGCCGGAGAGCGGTTGGAAAAGTGGGAGATCTCCAGGCCCCACCTGGAGGCTGGCAAGCCTCGTGAGCACATCATTATTTATTTACTTCGTTATGAATGAGCTATGATGCAGTGCAAAGTTTCCATAAGGGATCATTCTGCAAAGAAAGTTAAAACGATCATCCATTTCGTTTGGAACCAAATATCCTCTTCTTTTATTTACACCTGATGAACAGACTCTTGTAGAGGCACGAAGGTCCCCACCCCCCATACCGCCCCACTTTCACTTTCCTGGGCTGCAGTGTGCACCAATGGATCACCATAAAAATGTCTGTTTCTTCCTCTGGACAGGAAACGAGGCTTTGCTAACAGAGAGCACAAAAGAAGGTACATTTCACGACGCCATCTTCCATTGAACTCACCCCCCCCACACACACACACAAAAGCCCCAAACCTGCTCTGGCTTGCCTCTACAGTCCTGGTCGAGGCTTGGAAGGCGAAATAGCTTCTCGGCTACGAAAGAATCCCTGCAATGGATGTTCCGGCCAGGCGGTGGCAGTGTGGCGATTGACATACGGGTCCTGAAGCCTGGCCAACACACAGCCGTGCGGAAAACGACGGAGCCAAGCCAGAAGGCAGTGACGGCGCGTGTAGGAGAGCGGATATATGTTGAATATATGTTGTCTTCCCTATCCCCTACAAACATTGTTAGTCCCTTGTCTATATTGAGTAACCGTACATCGCTTTGAGCCCACTGTACACGTGATGAGCAGAGTCTTGTCAATGCAAGGAGATCCTCACCCCCATATTGTCCCACTCCACTTTCCTGGGTTGCAGTGTGCCAAATTCGAATCCCACCACCACCACCACCAATGCTTCACCATAAAAGTGTCCACATCTTCTCTTGAGCATGACATAAGGCTTTGCTAACAGAGATCACAGAAGAAGGTCCTTTTTCTTGGATGGATGGCCCCTTTGATTCACAACACCATCTTCCATTGAACTCACCCCCTCCCCTCAAAAAAAAAAGTGCAAAACCCTGCTGTGGTTTGACTCCATATAACTTGGATAGGAAGACTTGAGGATAACTGGAGCCCCTCAGGCTGGAATGCAATAGGGCGGCCAACCTCCAGGTGGGGCCAGGAGATCTCCCAGAATTAGAAGTAATCACCAGACTAGAGAGATCACTTCCCCTGGAGAAAATGGCTACTTCAGAGGATAGCCTCTATGGCATTATACCTGATGAATGTCCCTCCCTCACCTTTCCCAGGCTCCATCCCCCAAATCTCCAGTAATTTCCCAACATGGAGTTGGCAACCCTATGTGCACACACACTTTCCCTTTGCAGCGACAGCCTGCCTGGCATGCAGGGGGAAGGGTGGCTTTTTTACTTCATGCAGATGGGAAGAGAAGCTGGGGAGGCTCCCCACTAAAGACACAGAGACTAACTCCCCCCCCCCTTGGTGAGCCCAGTTAAAAGAAAAGGCAAAAATGGTGCCAGCACCAATTCATTATCACAATTTTACAATGATTGTAAAATGCTGTGATGCCCCAATCCACTGTGGGCTTGTGATGTGGAACTCTTCCCCCTGACCCCAAGTGTTTTCAAGGGCCAAAACAGCTGCATGGGCACCCGCACACACTGAAAGATAGTCATGAGTCCACTTGTGAAAGGCAGAATACAGAGGCGGCTGCTGCCACCCCCCCCCTCTGATCCCAACCACCTCTGAACACTCCCTACTTGAGGCAAAATAGAGCCAAAAAACACCCCAGCCCTTCTACCTGAATGTGCTACAGTGTTCCAGGTCAAAGGAATCCATAACTGGCACAAGGCAGCCAGCTAAGGTGGGAAAAGAACTGTGTCACCTGCTTCAGAGCACAGCTGGATCAACTATTTTGTGCAGGAAGCAAAGTGCAAAGGGAAAGCCTGGGAGGGAGGAGGGAAAGTCTCATTGCCAAAGTCTAGGAGGGAGGCAGGAGGAGAGAAGGAGAGTCTCTCCCTCATTGGCAACGCCTGGGAAGGAGGTGGGAGGAGGGAATGAAATGCCCTCTCTCATTGGCAGAAAACGTGTGATAGATTTCACAACAACCCCTATGCTGATCGGAGGGCTATGGGAAATGATTCGTGGGGCCATGCCCCTTTGTGCACCAATGTGGCTATGGGCCTGGTTGGGATGGTGATCCCTTGCCAGAGCAGGGGCCCAGCAAACGCCTGACCTGACTGTCCACTAGACCTAGCCTTCACTGCTTGTATAGAATTCTCTCCCTCTTCCATTCGAAAGTGACCAGGTAACATACAGCCCCCAAATGATTTACACAGTGAGCACATTATCATACACGAGGACAAACAACACATACCTACAAACTCACCCAGTACTCTGGTGTTTAAAGCACATCATAGCCTACACGATACTCATGAACTGCTTTTCATAAGATATTTGCATTCAAGGATGGATGCCCAACTTGAATACAAAATGTATAGGGCGAACTGGTCCTCAATGATATGCATGCTAAATTGCACATACACTCTACAAAGACAACACAACTCCATTGTGATGGCTTCTTCCTGTGGGAAAGATGGGTTCTGCTATGTGCTACTGCAGCAAATGCTGCAACCTGCAGAGAGGAGATCTGTGTTTGAAACCAAGGTTAACATGTGTCCAGAAGCATTGGGCATTTACAACTCTCAGTTGTTTACTGCTTGTTTATGATGCATATGATTCATGTGAAAATCACACCCCTTATGAATAACTTCCTCCATCACAGAGTACAGCATGGAATCTTTTCTTTACACTTGCTTGTCAAGTTTTTCACACGAGAGTACTTTCAAACACATGAGCCAGAAATTAGGATGATTCAGTCTTTCAGTGAGATCTTTACCACTACAATTAAAAATTCCTGAACTGGCCCTAAGTTACTAGTGTTTGGTCAATAGTGGGCCTTAGACAGCTAAGTACATGGGAGCTGATATGTGAATCCTGGCAGGATAGAGACTGGAGTTGAATGGAGCAATGAGAGAAGATCAATAGGGAGTTGAATAGTGCAATGAGATTTGCATCAAGGTCAATATGGAAGAACAAAGTATTGCAAGCTAGTGCTTGAAAGCGGCTAACATGTCCAATCCAGACAAGTAGCACATGGAGAACCAGAGTTAAGAAGAAACGAAGTCAGGTTCAGTCCAAAGAGCAGGCAGTAGAAACTAGGAAGCAGGGCACATGAGCTGGAAGAATACACGATCAGGATGGGTCAGGAGGAGCCAATGGCTGGGTAAGGAGATGGCGCTTGAAAGAGCAATACTGCCCCATCCTCAGGTGGCTCACACAAGGGGCACCAGCTCATGACCCAGGAAGTCAAACCCCAATCAATCCTGCCCAGGAATCTTATACAGATTGCACAAGCCAGCCTGGATTCACTGTAAGCTTACTTCAGTCAATGTGACTAATTGATGACTAATTAGTCATCAATTCTCCACTCCAGCAGCTGTAGCACTCCAACCTCTCAGTCTCTGTCTGTGTCAATTTTCTATTTTACAGGTTCGGTGTCCTTGAATCTGTACCTGAATCTCAGTCTCTGAGCCATCCATTCATGTCTAAACAAAGGGTGACCTGGATCCTCCATCTGTTTGCGGACACACTACCTTGCAGTGGATTGATGGTGGGGCAGTGCTTCCAAGCTAGTACAAACAACATTGCAACTGTGTGGGTCTCAGAGTTCCAGTAATGATATGGAAGATGCAATTTAGTTCCGCATTGATCTTTCTGTTATGTATTAGGGCTGGAATATTCCAGGACTGGGTACCAGAGACTGGCTGAGCTTGGAGCTCTAGAACAATAGCCCACCGGGACTCTGGAGGTGTCCTGTGAGAAACTAATGTTATGTAAATTGGGGGTTGAGTGTGTTTGGGTGTGGTTTTTGCATGCTATTTAAACAGGGCTGTTGCCCTGAGGTTTCAGCCTTGTATCTGCTGAATCACTAATACAGCTGAGCTGACATTGGCTAGACTTGGGGTCTGCTCATCCATGGAGCACAGGATTTAACACTTTCCATGGGCTGGACAGTACAAGGCTTAGCAGAGCCAGTATGGGTAGCTCAGAGTGTTTGTGCCTCTGTCCACCACGGCATTCCTGCCAGCATCCGAGGCACAAGACGATGTTGCTGTTTCCTCTCCCTGGTTTTGGAATGGGCAGTTTGAGTGAGACAGAATGGCTTAGTGTGACTTCCAAGTAGGGATGGGTACAATCCTAAAAATTCCAGTTTTGTTTGGGGTTCAGGGCAGTCCCCAAACTGAACCCCAAACTGAACTGAGTCAAAAATACCCTGAACTGAACCAGCCGGTTCAGATCCCCCTTTCTCCTGGCTGCAGCTTGCCATGGCTGGGAGAAAGGGGAGGATCCTCTGGGAAGGGTTAAATGACTGGCAGTCATTTAAATCCAGCAGCTGACGGGCGGACCTGCCCCACTGTTAGGTTTGAATGGCTGGAAGCCGTCTCACCCGTCCAGATTGCTTCCCCCTGCTTGGAAGTGGGGGGGGGGGAGTGAAACTGACCAGTGAAATGGCTCACAGCCAAACGGTGGGGCAGGGATATCATTTCCAGCAGCTATCAACATTTCACAGGAGAGGTGGCACAAATTGGAGGCCTTGTACTAGTGGTGTTAAGAAAGTCCTTATTATACCCACTAAGCATTGTAAGAACATCCTCTCCCACTCAAAGATGTTGAGCCTCCCCCCCCCCCCCCCAGCTAGCAGTACAAAGGTTATCAGGACAGACAGATCTGCAGAGGCAAAAAGAAAGCATCAAAAAACATTGGTGACTAAATAGCAGACAGACCCTGATTCTCTATCTCTGCCACCTATTTTTCTTCCTATTCATCTCAATGAAAAACTGCCAATATCTAGTAATGAGGCCATTCGCCAAACAATCTGGGGAATCTCAGATGTTTTTGCTCTTTTCAGGAAGTGTCTTCTGTGGTTCACAGTAGACCAGCCCCCATACTGTCTACAAAAACTACTGCAGTTAGCACAACTCTCTGAAACCTCTCTTCTGTATATTATCTAAGAGGCCATATGAATATACCTTCAACACAGGCAACTTCTTGTGTACATCTGTATGTGAGAGCCATGCCACAATTAGTAATTTTTCCTTTATTTAAAAATTGGTTTACAATCAGTGGCTTCACAAATGCCCATGGCTATACCTGTTCAGCCTAAGAATCACAACGTTCATATAAAATAAAAGCAGGATCTTGTCATGAAAGCAAATCTGTAAATGTGCTGGCTCAGGACAGCTCCCAGGACCTCCCTATGGCTCTCAAAAGATGTCCCCAAGTTCCTGTTTATGTAGCTGTGTCTCAGAGAAGCTCCAGAGACATACCAAACTGGCCCACCTTTGGGGGGGGGGTCCAGAGGATTCTAGACACAAGGAGGCTCCTGGAGGGGGTTTCTGAAGTCAGTGAGGTGCATTTTTGGGTCACCCCTCTCGGTTAGTCTGGGAGTAGAGAGATAAACAGGTTGCTTACCTGTAACTGATGATCTTCGAGTGGTCATCTGTGCATTCACACCCATGGGATCTAGTGCACACGCGCTGGATCGATTGGCATTGTAGCAAGCTCTTAACGGATTTTCGCGCCCAGACCTTGGGCATGCGCAGGAACTCCACCACGCATGCCCAGAGAGGTGGGCGCAGACATCCCGCCAGTTCCTTCAAACCGCCGTGAATCAACCTCTATGAAAAATGTAGAAGTTGACAGCAGCTAGGAAGGAGGGCTGGTGGTGTGAATTTGAAGTTGAGACTTTTCCCGATTGACTTGTAGGCCCAGGTTTTCCAGGAGTGCCAGTGTCTCGTTGATGTTTGAGACCAGGGCGTCCTTGGAGGATGCTACCAAGAGCCAATCGTCGATGTACAGATAGATGGAGATACCCCTGAGACGGAGGAAAGCCGCAACCACAATCATAGTCTTTGTGAAGACTCTTGGGGCGCTTGAAAGGCCAAATGGCAGGGCTGCATGTTGTTAATGTTGTTGACCAATTGCTAAGCATAGGTATTGGTGGTGGGAGGGGTGGATGGTGAGGTGAAAGTATGCGTCTTGGAGGTAGAGGGTGGCCATCCAGACGTCTTTCTGGAGAAGTGGCATAATTTGCTGCAAGGACACCATGCGGAAGTGGTGGTAGGTCACAAAGCAGTTCAGCACCCTTAGATCTTCTATTGGTTGAACGTCTCCATCTCACTTTGGAACTGTGAAATAGCGGGAATAGAATCCCTTCCCATGCAGAT
>NW_015176516.1:109065-144331 GCF_001447785.1 Gekko japonicus | reverse complement strand
GACGTGGTACCTGCTCGATGGCTCCCTTGTGCAGAAGGACGGACACTTCTTCCAGGAGAGGTGGGGAAGGGGGTGTGGAGACGAAGACAGGAGTAATGGGGTTCTGGTGGAATTGGATACGGTAGCCTTGGGTCAAGATGGACAGCACCCACTCGTCCATGGTGACATGACGTCAGGTCCGAAGAAAAGGAGATAGACGGGTTTGAGCTGACTCGGTGGGAAGGAAGTCAAAAGCCCTGCTTGGAGGACTTCGCCTGCTTAGTGCGGAAAGATTGTTGTCCGGATCCAAACTTCGGTTTTTGAAAGGTGGGGTTTTGGCCTCCTGAAGAGGTACGTGGTCTCCATTGTCAGGAGACTGATGATTCGGAGTGTGCTTTTGCCAAGGCCCAGACCAAGTGCAAGGGCGATATTGTTGCCTCGTGGAGGATGACACTCCTAGATCACGAGAAGCCTGTATGCTCTTATCCATATCTTGGAATATGGTATCGGTAGTGCTGTTGAAGAGACCAAGGCCATCAAAGGAGAGGTCCTCGACATAAGACCTAGTATCTTGTGAAATATTGGTATTACGGAGCCAGGAGTGCCTCCTTAGAGCTATTGCTGAGGCCATTGTTCTTGAGGAAGCATCTAGGGCATGTTTGGAAGTGTTGATCTGTTGCTTCGCAAGTACCATGCCTTCCTTCTGAATAACTCTGGCTGCCTGAAGCTTGTCTTCGGGGAGATGAGTCAGGAGTTCAGAAAACCTTTCCCACAGAGTGTATTGATATCTGCTCATGCAGGCTATGTAATTTGTGATTTTTATTCCCAACTCTCCCGTGGAGTAGAAGCGTCTCCCAAACGCGTCTAATTTTCTACTCTCCCTGTCAGAAGGTGCAGAATATGTTCATTTTGATTTGGACGAGGATGTTACAACCATCGAGTTTGGTTGAGGGTGGGAGAATAAAAATTCGGCTCCGGTCTCCTGGACTCTATACATGTGGTCTAAGCGTCTTGTTGACACTGGGGCTGATGAAGGCTTCTCCCATGGTGCTTTTGCAGCTTTTAAAAGGTCTGCATAGGAAGTGAGATTCTCAGATGGGGATATAGGTAGATCATCTGCGACAGCTTGGTTAGGAGACTTGTGGTCAATAGACGGGTTTGAGCTGACTCGGTGGGAAGGAAGTCAAAAGCCCTGCTTGGAGGACTTCGCCTGCTTAGTGCGGAAAGATTGTTGTCCGGATCCAAACCTGAGTTTTTGAAAGGTGGGTTTTTGGCCTCCTGAAGAGGTACGTGGTCTCCATTGTCAGGAGACTGATGATTCGGAGTGTGCTTTTGCCAAGGCCCAGACCAAGTGCAAGGGCGATATTGTTGCCTCGTGGAGGATGACACTCCTAGATCACGAGAAGCCTGTATGCTCTTATCCATATCTTGGAATATGGTATCGGTAGTGCTGTTGAAGAGACCAAGGCCATCGAAGGAGAGGTCCTCGACATAAGACCTAGTATCTTGTGAAATATTGGTATTACGGAGCCAGGAGTGCCTCCTTAGAGCTATTGCTGAGGCCATTGTTCTTGAGGAAGCATCTAGGGCATGTTTGGAAGTGTTGATCTGTTGCTTCGCAAGTACCATGCCTTCCTTCTGAATAACTCTGGCTGCCTGAAGCTTGTCTTCGGGGAGATGAGTCAGGAGTTCAGAAAACCTTTCCCACAGAGTGTATTGATATCTGCTCATGCAGGCTATGTAATTTGTGATTTTTATTCCCAACTCTCCCGTGGAGTAGAAGCGTCTCCCAAACGCGTCTAATTTTCTACTCTACCTGTCAGAAGGTGCAGAATATGTTCATTTTGATTTGGACGAGGATGTTACAACCATCGAGTTTGGTTGAGGGTGGGAGAATA
The DNA here is from genome assembly GCF_001447785.1 of Gekko japonicus. NCBI lineage: Eukaryota > Metazoa > Chordata > Lepidosauria > Squamata > Gekkonidae > Gekko > Gekko japonicus. The sequence goes on along the minus strand of NW_015176516.1, from coordinate 142,454 downwards.
AAAATTCAGCTCCGGTCTCCTGGACTCTATACATGTGGTCTAGGCGTCTTGTTGACACTGGGGCTGATGAAGGCTTCTCCCATGGTGCTTTTGCAGCTTAGGTGTGAACCTCTGAGGCCTCCGTATCAGAATCCTCTTCTGCAGAATCAGAGGAGCCCTGATCTGGCATTTGAACCGGAGTGACTTCCGTTTGACTGGTTAAAATCTTTTGTGGTATGACTTGGGCGTTGGGAGGACAATTGAGTTCCGGATTATGGTGGGAAGGATCAGGAAGACTCGGGGGGGATTGACTTCTGGATCCGATACATCTTGGAGACAAAGCATTAGTCTGCCTTTTTGACTTCCGTTTGACTGGTTAAAATCTTTTGTGGTATGACTTGGGCGTTGGGAGGACAATTGAGTTCCGGATTATGGTGGGAAGGATCCTCGGCCGGAGGTCGAGACAGAGATGCTGAAGGTCTAGATTTGTAGGGCAACCTTGATCTGTGGGCAAAGTGGGTCGAATAACGATCCCAGTCAGAATAGCCTGGCATGGATGGTGGATAACCCTCATAGAGATACCTCAGTTGGCGTTGATCCCAAGACAGAGGTGGTGGTGGGGGGTAGGAAGACTCGGGGGGGATCAACTTCTGGATCGGGTACGTCTCAGAGACAAAGCATTAGTCTGCCTTTGAGAGTGGTCCCTATAAACTCGGTCATCGATATCAACAGGTTCAATAAGCAGACGTGGAGGGTGACGCTGCGTGATGCTAGAGGCATGTCGATTCCAACGTGTATCGATGTCGGGAGCCTCTGACACCGTCAATGTCAACGATGGGGAAGGAGAAGGAGAAGGCTCTGCGTCCATGGGGCGACTAAGGAGCTTCACCGTCTCGATATCGGAGTAAGGACACTCCAGTTGTTGTATAGGGGAGTTCAAGAGTTGAATGGTCGGTATCGGCGGAGTGGCATGGGCCTCCGATGCTGATACTGCCGTTGGAGCGGGGGGCACTTTAGGGGCATCACCTAGTGCAGATACCGCTACCTTCCCCTTTCTTTGCCACCTTTAGGGACTTAGAGGAGCCCTTTTTTGTGGACTTGTGCTCCTTACTTGACTTGGGCTTCTTCACTGGGGTGGAAGCGGAGGATTGCGCTTCCAATGCTGGTGGCTTCGACGTCAGTTGCCTGATGTTGGAGGGGGGCCTCGATGTCGGAGCCATCGATGTCGATGGTCTCTCAGAATCCATTACTGAGGGAGGATGTAACGCCGATTCAAGTAGCGCCACTTTAAAATGTGCAGCTCGATTTTTTTCTTGTCTGGTTCGAAAACCTAGCACAGTGCCGACAAGACTCAGGTCAGTGAGACTCCCCCAAACAAAAAATACAGAGGGTATGGCAGTCAGGTGGAGCGAGTTTACTGCCGCAACCCTAGCAGCGGTTGAAAGAGCCCCACTTCTTCTCCATAAAAATTAAAAATTGGAGAGGAAAGAAGGGGTTTTTTTTTGGGGGGGGAGCCCAAAGGACAAACTGAGGTAAACCAGCAACTTCCCCCTCAACAGAAAAACAATGTTTTAATTTTTTTTTGAAGAACAAACAAAGAAAGACTAAGAAAACTGAGGAAAAAATCCGAAGAGCCATGAGGCAAATAGCCAAGGAAGAACCAATCAGACCGATGAAGAAAAGGTCTTTCTAACGTGGTGGTAAGAAAGGAACTGGTGGGATGTCGGCGCCCACCCCTCTGGGCATGCGTGGTGGGGTTCCTGCTCATGCCTGAGGAAAAATCCGTTAAGAACTTGCTACAATGCCGATCGATCCAGCGCGTGTGCACTAGATCCCATGGGTGTGAAGCACAGAGACCATGTCGAAGATCCGAAGATAGCCTCGTTCACGCAGTGGGTACAGCAGCTGTCCTGGCTTTTAGCTGCCTGCTATAGAATGACTCAATGATAAAAGAAGAAAGAGAATCTGCCCGCAATTTTCTCAAGACTGTGAGTTATAACTAAAGGTTTAAAGCTCTCCCCTCGCTATCTGGTTGTAACAAATAACTTAATGGAAGGAAATTTGAAGTAGGAGGAGGTGGGGAGTGAGAGAGAGTGTCTAAAGCCCGTTTGTTGGATTATAAATTTTGAGAACACTGGCTTTTTTATCTGGAGAAGATTGGGCTATTTCCTTTTTAAAAAGTATTACTGGGAAGTTGACTTTGATCTGCTGGACTTGATTTGGTTGCAATATAAAATAAGTAGTTTGGATTTCCTTTGCTATTTGCTATTGGATTTGGACTTGGGGTTTTTTATGCTTGGAATATTTTGGGAATTAATTAAACTGGAACTGGAACTCCTTGAGACAATTAGATCGTGACTTGGGGAACTGTAGAGGGAGCTGGAACTTTCGCTTGAATGTGAAAACAGTCTTAAATTGTTTTCGTTTGCAAAGGAGAAGCACAATTTGTTTGGGCTACTGAGAAGAACACAGGAACAGCTGAAGAGGCCTGTAATTTGTTTTTCTTTTTTTCTTTTTTTAAAGAGGTGTCCAGAGAATTTTCCTGATTAATGTTGGCTATAATTTGATATAAACCAGTAGAATAATCTAAGTGAACGTGTTCAGGGGATCTGGATGGGAGGATAGTTATTATATTGAGTCTTATTTGAGGTTTGATATTGGTTCTTTTAATTGTCAGTTGAAGTACAAGATCTGGTAAGGGGGGAATGGGAAATAGTAAAGATCTTGGGTGATTTTGGGGTATCTATTTTATAATAGAACAAAAATAATTTTTTAAAGTTGTGAATATGAGTAAGATCAGTAAGAAAACCACTCCCCCAGCATCTGCAGCATCATCACCTACTTCACAGACTAAATCACTGGAAACTATGCTGACATTAGAATCTTTGAAAGACCTTAAAAATGATATGCAAGCTAGTTTTCTAACTAGCCTGCGCCAAACTCAGAGTGACATGCAAAATAAAAGGCCACAAAGAACAACAACGAGAAATAGAAATGGTAGCGATAAGAACTGACCATAATGGATCTATCAACAATCAAGATATTTTCGGCAAATGTAAATGGATTAAATTCACCTGAGAAAAGATGAAAGATATTTAAACTTAAGCAGATAGATGTCAATATTGTATGTTTGCAGGAAATACATATTAGACGTAAAGATGAACATTATCTGGTCAATAAGAAACTTGGTAAGTTATTTACTGCTGTAGAAAAGAGGAATAGCTGTCTATGTTAAAGAAACACTGAAACTTATTTTGGTATCTTCATTAGAAAATGGAAGACTTCTTCTACTTGAAATAGATATTAGAGACAGGAAAGTTTTATTGGTGGTGATATATGCACCAAATGAATTGCAGGGGAAATTTTTTGAAATGGTGAAGGAAACTATAACAAAATATGACTACATGGATATTTGTATGATCGGAAATTTTAATTCTGTTTTTGATCAAGACCTAGACAGGAAAACTATCAAGAAGATTAAATCTTCTAAAGGCTTACTTCTAAGATCTTTTTTAGAATTGGCTGAAGAATACAAACTGATTGATGTTTGGAGAATTAGAAACCCAACTGGAGAAGACTGTCAGCTGGCAATTTCATATTCAACAGATGAAGACAATGAATTTCGGGACTAATTTTATAAGGGCGATTGAAGCTATATACACAAAGCAGAAAGCGAAAGTAGTAGTAAACAATGAATTGACTGATAATATATGGATTGAAAAAGGGACGAGGCAAGGTTGTCCAATATCTCCATTGCTGTTTATACTAACTTCGGAAGTTCTGACAAGAGCAATTAGGAAAGATCCCCTTATTAAAGGGACATCAATAAGACAAAATAAATATAAACTACAGGCCTTTGCTGATGATTTGGTATTTATCTTAGAAGACCCAATGGATTCTGTACAACAACTGAGGAATTTGATTAATGAATATGGGAAAATAGTGGGAATGAAAATAAACTATCAGAAGACAAAAATGAGTATGAAAAATATGACACTGTAACAAAGACTTGAAATAGCAGAGCTGACTAGATTTCAACTGGAGAAGAAAGTCAAATATTTGGGTATTAATATTACAGCGAAATGTAGTTCCCTGATGAAAGATAATTATAACGAAGTGTTGCAAGATATGGGCAGAATAGCAATTTTGAAAATGAATGCTTTACCACATATGATGTTTTTATTTCAGACATTGCCAATATATATTAAACACATTGTTTTTGACGAATTGAATAAACTGACACAACATTTTATATGGCAATGGAAAAAGCCAAGAATCAAACTGAAAGCCTTGCAGGATGCGAAAGATAAAGCTGGATGCGGAGTACCAGAGTGGAAGAACTATTATTGAGCAGCAAGTTTGGTTTGGCTGAGAGAATGGATTCTACTTCTGGCTCTAGAAGGACATGATTAAAAACTGGGATGGCACTCCTATGGGAAAGCCTCTGGACATAACTATTTTAAAAATCATATGATAAATGTACAAAAATTTGAGTAATATATGTTGGAAATGTAACAACCATATTGGGCCGTACTATCATATGTGGTGGACATGTAAAAAGGTTCATAAATTCTGGATTGAAGTGCATACTTTCCTAAAGTCAATCTTGAATCTCACAATACCTTCTAAGCCTGAGATATTTTTGTTAAACTGTTTACCAGATGAGTTAAATAAGAATCATAGATATTTTATTTTACATGTTATAACAACTGCTAGAATGTTATTTGCAATGGCATGGAGGACTTTGAAGATTCCAACGCTACATGAGTTGATAATGAAGATTATGGAAATGTGCTGAAACAGACAAGTTGACAAATATATTAAAAGGAAAAATGGAAGAAGAATTTATGGGACCCTGAAGGGCATTTTATGACTGGTTAAAACTTAAGTATTGAGAAAATAAGATTGTGAAGAATAATAGGAATGATAGATGAAATAGTTATGAAATTGTAATGAATGCATGCAGAATGCTAAATTGGAACTTGAATATTTCTGTATTTTTCTTTTCTTCCTTCCTTTCCCCTTCCTTATTTTCTTGATATAAACTACTAAAATTATTTTTAAAAGGGGGGGAGACATCCCCATAGCCCACCGGCTTGGTTTCTGCTTGCCCTCTGTCCTTTATCCCCTTCCTAAAGCTTCTATCACTGCTTCAGACAAAAAACTTTTGTAAGGAGTGGGGGGAAGGAGAGGAGGAAACTTTTCTCTCAAAGACATTTTCCACAATAAAATACAGGAGGCAAATGAAAATTAAATATTCACATAATCTGTTCTGAAGTTTTTAAACTAGAGATTCCTTAGGATAGCTTTCTAGACTCCTTGCTCGGAACTAGGGAACCAGATGTGCAGACAGCAGTGGTCTTTTTAGCCGCACAGTGATCTTCTGAATGAGGTAATCCATTCAGTTCTGCCTTCAGCTTTCTCACCACTGGATCCAGTTTTCTTCTTCCCCTTAACAGCAGCCGTTTGGCTGTGTGCTGAAGATAACTGGTGTGCCGAAGCCTATTTCTGTGGGTGGAATACAGTCACTAGTCTCGGTCTAGGGTTTAAAAAAATTCTGCACACTTATTTGTCTCTAATAAGACAACTTTAGCTTCTATTTAAATCTTATGTATTTCCTCAGAACGCTTTTCAACTGGGGTTTTTTTGACCCCCGAAGGGGATTTTTTTATTTGCATTTCTAAAACAACTACATAACTATAACGAAAGAAGGGGAGGGGAAAGACTACAGACTAAGGGAGACAGAGAAAAAGGCACTAAAAGCCCAAGTGTAGAAGGTTACATATGCTTATAGATACAAAGTTGTAACTCTTATCAATTAACTTCCGACATGAGGAGTTTCCTTGTTCATCGCTTCAAGTTAAAATCCATCTTATCTGTCTAGACAGATAATAGCTCCAAAGCTAATTAAGAAGTATAGAGACCTTAAAAGACATTGTCATCTCCCATTGCGCTTCCCCTCCCTCCCCACAAACACGACATTGTGGAGCCTAGATTCACTCAGTCCATACAGTCATCTCAATTTGTCCTCTTCCTTCTCTGTTGATTCTTCTTTCATAAACAGCTTTAATGAAAAAGGCTCTGTCCAGTTAGTACCGCTTTCCTTTTCCAGGGCTTTCACTCGCTTGTTATGGTCAAGAGTCCAATCGCTTTTTAATCTGCTTGCCACCATCCAATACAAGCTATACACAATCTCAATTTCGTCTATAAACCAAGATTCGCCTTTAAAAGTCTCGCCACATTTAGAACCGTTCCATCGAATATCCCACTTTAGCCAGCAGATGGCACCCGATTCTATGCTGTAGGAAGAGTCTATGGTTAGGTAACCTGACCTACCCCTCCGTTTTTCTTCTTCCTGAGAGGCTTGCATCCCACCTCCCTCAATCGCCATCTTGGAGGGTTGTTTACATTTACCGATTGAAGTTGCCAAAGTCTCAAAGGTCTGTAAACGCTTTTATTAGGAGATTTCTCTGATCTAGTCCTTCTACTGTAATCCATTGCCACTGTTAGCTCAGTCCCCCACCATCCCGCTTTGTTCATTCGCTTGAGGGGGTAGGGCGTCCCCTCCCCCTTCCCGCTTTAGTTCGTGGGGGCTTCGCAACAGGGCTCCGATGTCTCGCTTTAACTTAAACTCACTCATCCATCTTCAAAAATGATCCAGCAGGTCTCCCTGGGATCTCGCTAGGCAGAGTAAAATCGCCAAACCTTCATACGCTTGTCCCGGTGGTCGCAGGGAATCAGGGCAGAACCTTCGGGGCAGAGAGCAGCCCCCCTGTGCTGGCTGTCGGCCGGAGGTAGGGCTCTCCAAAGCCCCCTGGCTAGGAGTCCATTGCCTATGGATTCCATGGGGGAGCACGCACAATCGAGCTCCCTCCTAATCCCCGATTCATGGCACCAGTCTCTCGGGTCTCTCGGAGGAACTGAGAGACGCCACCATCGTTGAGGCGCCAAAAACTGGAAGTCAGAACGCTTTTCAACTGTTGAATAGCCCTATCAGCTTCTTAGTTGCTTCAGGTCTGAGATTTATCAGCGACTTATGAGATATGCAATCTTTCGGTAGCTCCTTTTTATACGTGAGCTCTTCAAATACTGGAGTCTTTCATATTACCTGTCCTCTCTTTTAATATCATGGGTGTTAAGGCTGCTTTCTGAATGCTGACACTGGTTAGCTCTCTGATTTCATGTTCTTAGAGCTAGGGCAGTAGAATATGTCACATCCTTTATCTGGGGGACAGCTACTATTTTGTTGGTTATGTTTTCTCACTCAGCCATATCCAGTTGTACCTTGTATCTTCTCTTTTTGTGCTAATTTGCTTCACTGACAGTCCACAGAGGTGGGTGAATTTCTACACACAACTGTGTCTGTTGAATGTCCATTTGGTCCTTTGATGTATTTCCTTGGACTTATCATCCAGACTGAGAATGCACTCTCTTCACTTTGGAGGAACAGAAAGAGAGAGCGTTCTAAAAAGCTAAAGGACTTCTCCGTAAACCTCTGGTCAGCAAAGAGTTTCCCTGAAAGAATCTTGCTGAGAAGGGATTAAGTGATGAGTCAAGGCCTCAAACCCAGTTCCCGGCAAAGGACTCCCGCCAACTGCTGTTGCCATGAATATTGCCCATCTGCCCTCTTCCAATGATTTTGCTGTTAGCAGTGCAAAAGGGGAAAGATTTTGGCTGTTGCCATGAATATTGCCCATCTGCACTCTTCCAATGATTCTGCTGTTAGCAATGCAGAGGGGCAAGATTTGGCCCGGCGCTCCCAGTTGATCATACACTGTAAGGAAAACTTTGCTCAATGCATTTTCAGTTGGAAGCGCTCTCTTTGGATGCACGGCTTTCTCTGTAGTCACTGGTGCTGACCAATGTTCCCTCTAAGCTGTGGAGTCTTGTGAGCAAACATTCTACTTTGTGAGCTACCGGCATGAAAGTTGTGAGCGAGCGATTTGGCTGCTGCATACATTAGTTTGCTCTGGAGCCATCCTTCCTGAGCCAAGGCAAAAATGTGTGAGCCAGAGGCTAAAAAACAGTGAGCTAGCTCACACTAACTCAGCTTAGCGGGAACCCTGGTGCTGACTCCAGTTTCTTGGAGTCAAGTCTGATTTATCTTCTCTGTTTGGAAAGCAGACTTCTCCATTTCATCATGTAGCTCAGATGCTTAGGAAGTAATCAATATCCCATATTCTGGTCACTATCATCCGTTTCCCATGCCAACTGGATCCTGGCTGAGGACACCAGCTAGGGAATGTCACTTGTTTCAGCACATTAAGGCCTAATTTAAATCTATGTAACATGGCACATGCCCAGCATCTCATTTAAACAGGGCCACTAAGTGGGCAGTCCTGCTACACAGGCTAGCTCAATGCTTGGCAAGGCTACAGATCTCTGGCATGCCAACACTGCACATGTTGTGACTTTAAACAAGATACTGGGCATGTGCCAGGTTAGATGCCAGCACTGGGTTTAAGAAGGTGAACAAGAGGGGAGAGTTCTGTAGGAAACTACAAAAGGTAATGAGCACTAGAACCTCCTTGTTATCAGAGCTGTGCATGAAAAATGATCAGAACTGTATACGAGAAACTGGATCACAGATTTATGTTTTAAATGTCCTCTTTTTCTTCTTCTAAGATTGGCAGATATAAACAACAGTCTACAACAACTGTACAAGGCCAGACTCCAAAAGGACTGTAACGGAAACAATTCTGAAGAAGACAATGAAACCGTGTCTTAATTAGCCGGCAGCCCATCAATTGCAATACTTTACTGTATCATGCACTGTATATAGGTACGGTTTGTACTGCATGCACTGTACTCTTTGCGCTGTAGATATTAACGCTTGGTTTTACACAGTATTGGGTTTAAGCCAGACCTAAATTTGTTGCACATGAGAAACAGACAGTAATCAGGTGTGCAAGCTGAACTAGGCCCCTTCATGTCCACTTCATGTCCATCTGCGGGCAGGGCTTGTTCCCTTCTAAATTATTGTACTGCACGTAATGCTGAGGCATTATGCTGTTATTAACAACAGCAATTATCATCAGCATTATATTACACATCACACAATGTGCTCAGTTACCAGGTGCTAAGATACAGGTGTGAAAGACCCTAACGACACGCATCTCCCACAAACTGGACAGTCAGACCCAAAGCAGACCCAAAAGACACTCTCATGTCTAAAACCCACAAACTTTCCATACTGTTTTCTGATATCATTGGTGTTGTGAGGGTCCACCAAAGCAGCATCCTGTGTCTGTTCTTTTCCGCTGTCTCTCCTACCCAGCAGACGGGTTTCAGAGTTGGGAAAGCACTGGACGGCACCTCACTCCCTTCCATGGGTCCTTCCAGTCATCAAGTTTACCTGCTCCTTGATCTCCTCCAATCCCAAGGTGGCAATGCTCCCTGAAGGCTTCTTCAGAGGGGGCTTCGGGCGTCTTAGGCCATGGGCTACTTTGTCACGGATCACCTGGGAGGCAAAGAAAGAGACAGGAAGAATGGCAGCTGGATAGGTGTACTTTGCAGCCTACAGGGTATATAGGTAAGCATTTGGCACATATACGAATCTGGTTCAGGTACTTATTAACTCACCCTTCACTCTCTTTCTCTTTGTTTTGTGTCACTGTGCTAGACGGCATCCAGATTCTCCAGGGTTAGAGCTTCTCTAGAGCTATCCTGCATGGGCAATGCCGGCATGAAAGGCCCTCGCTAGGCTCAAGGAACGAGAGGCCGAGTGACGCTATATCCTGCTGGGCCAGATGCTGTATTGGCTTAGCCCCTAGCAGCAGGCAGGGGGTGTCGCGAGCTATATGTGCTCGAGGGGAAGGCATTCCCTCTGCTGAGAGGGGGCCATCACAACGTGTGGGGAGGCTGCCCGTCTCATGCAGAGGGGCATAAATGGTTTAGTGTGTGCATGTCTGTGAATCATAAGAACCTAAGAGCATAAGAGCATCAGGCCAGTGGCCCATCCAGTCCAACACTCTGGGTCACACAGTGGCCAAAACTATCAGGTGCCATCAGGAGGTCCAGCAGTGGGGCCAGGACACTAGAAGCCCTTCCACCATTGCCCCCCCTCCAAGCACCAAGAATACAAAGCATCACTTGCCCCAGACTGAGAGTTCCTATCTACACCTTGTGGCTAATAGCCACTGATGGACCTCTGCTCCAGATGCTTATCTACTTCCCCCTTGAAGCCGTCCCTGCTTGTAGCTGCCACCACCTCCTGTGGCAGTGAATTCCATGTGTTAATCACTCTTTGGGTGAAGAAGTTCTTCCGTTTATCCGTTCTAACCCGACCGCTCAGCAATCCTGGTCCTGCCTCCCCCCTTCTGCTCCCAGGCATCGCTCGATACTACTTGTCAGACTTCCCCTCCTGGGGGTTGAATTCCAGGGTCAGGGTACGCCCTCTGGACGCCTCCTTTCTTTAGCACTCTCCAGATGGGTCTCAGCAAAGGGCAGCGGAGGAGGAAACTTTGCAACACTTTTGGCCCCCTCTCCCCCTTTGATTGCTGAGGTGCAGCCGGGCCTGTCCTCCCGTGCGGCCTTGGAGTTGTGCCGCATAAAGGCCTGCCTGGAGCAATGTTCCCTGTAAGCTGTGGAGTCTTGTGAGCAAAACTTCTACCCTGTGAGCTACTGGCATGGAAGTTGTGAGCGAGCCATTTGGCCGCTGCAGAAATTAGTTTGCTTTGGAGCCGTCCTTCCTGAGCTAAGACAAAAATCTGTGAGCCGGAGGCTAAAAAACTGTGAGCTGGCTCACACTAGCTCAGCTTAGAGGGAACACTGGCCTGGAGGCAGGGCCAGCCTAGGCCCTGCCAGTGGCCCCCAGTTAGGGGCGGGGCTCCACTCATTCCCAGTCTCTGAGCCAGTGCGCTTCCCTCGGCTTCCCTTCCTCCTCAGCCCGGCCTGACTTGAGGCTTCCAAACAGCCTCCTGCTGGCTGGGGATGCCCCCGGGGAGTCACTGTCCCCCACCCCTGTCTCTCTCCCGGTCCCTTCTGTGGCTTCTGTCTCTGGCCCGCTCCAGCCCCCGCAGCCTGTGATGGCCGGGGCACCCGAGCCAGCCGTCCCTGGGCAAGCTGGTGGGGCCTCCTCCCTGCTTTCTTCCCAGGCTGCTCCTGGGAAGCGAGTCTGCCTGGGCTCACCTTTCTGCCCGCCTTCCCCAGCTGCCTCCACCTTTTGCTGCTGCTGCTTGCAGCCGGGCCCTCTGCTGGGCCACATGGGCGTGGGGAGGGTTTCTCCCGCCCTGCCAATGTTGCTGCGGTCACTCGGTCCTGATGCCAATGGCGTGTGTGTGTGTCGAGGGGGGGGGCTTCTCTTGCCCTGATGTCTCTGTGGCCCCCCAGCCAGGTCCCCAGAGTGTAGGTAAGCGTGGGGGTGGCTTTGCCAGCCCAGGACACCGCTCCACCACAAGTCTGAGCGACTTCCACGCAGTCACTTTCCTGCCTGCCTTACCAGTGCCCTCACCTCATAGATGTAGTCAAGGATTTCCAGGACGGTGAGGACGCTGGCTCCGATGAACAGGCCCATCTGGCCTCCAATGTCCCCTAGCAGAAAACAAGACCGTTAGGATGGGGAAGAGTACGTCGAAAGCAGGTCAGCTGCCGGGAAAAGCTTGGGGGTGGGGAGAGGGACAGAGTCCCGTGCAGGGCAACTGCTGCCTTGCTGTTTATCAGAGAAAGGGTTATTAGGGAGAGGTGGAGACAGAACTAGAATGGCAGAAGGGTTAGTGTCACTTCTTCTTCTCTGGGGCTGTTCTTCTCTTTCTCGTAAGAGCTCTGTGAGTTGGTGTTCTCTTCTTCCACTGACTCAGGCAGGGATCTTTTTGTAGCACGAACTCCTTTGCAGATTAGGCGACACACCCCTAATGTAGCCAGTCCTCCAAGAGCTTACAGTAGTCCCTGTAAGAAGCTCTGTAAACTCTTGGAGGATTGGCTACATTAGGGGTGTGTCACCTAACCTGCAAAGGAGTTCCTGCTACAAAAAGAGCCCTGCGAGTCAGGAGGGAAGAGGTGTGCCTTTGACAGCTCCAGGAGTAGGCGCAGTGGAGGTGGGGTGGGATGTACTGGCAGAGGGGCCTCTTGCTGGGAGTCTCAGTCTGACAGTGTGCGAGATGCCAGGGATCTTGAGCAAGGGCTGGAGCAGAGAAAAGATCCAGGTGCCTTAGAGCCAAACTAAAAAAAATCACCGTGGTCATGGGTCCATCCCAAGAGTGGCACCATTTCAGAAGAATTTGTAGTTTTTTAAAAAAATTGCTGCAAGGCCTCAATCTAGAACGGGTGTGGCTCAACAGCTCCAAGAGCTATTGTTTGTTCATTTAAAACATTGCATGCTGCCTTTCCACCCAATAAGGGCCCTTAAGGAGGCAAACAACCAGTAGACATTAAAAATCCATTATAAAAACAATACATATATAAAATCAGCAAAACCAAGTAGTAGTAGCGGTGGTGGTGGTGGTGCTCTTTTTGTAGCTGGAACTCCTTTGCATATTAGGCCACACACCCCTAATGTAGCCAATCCTCCAAGAGTCCGATAGAGGACGACACCGATAGAGGAAGACAGACAAATCTCGCTGGGGAGGGAGTTCCAAAGTTTTGGTGGCAGGACCAAAAAAGCTCTTTCCTGTGTTGCCACCTATTTAGTCTGAGTTGGCGGGGGCAACTGAAGCAGGGCCTCCAAAGATGGACAGAAGTGAAAGGAAAAGTTCATATGGGAGAATGAGGCCCTTAGTATATATTGGTCACAGACCATACAGGGCTTTAAATAGCAGTACCTTGTAGATGGAACAAGACTGGAGTGATATGATCCAGTCAACACTTTGGCTGCAGAATTCTGTACTAACTGTAGCTTTCAGACAGTCTTCAAGGGAAGCCCCACGTAGAGCACATTGCAGTAATCTAAATTATTTATTTATTTTCTTGCATTTTATTGCATTTTTATCCCACCCTTCCCACAAGTGAGCTCAGGGTGGGTAACATCAAAATTTCATTCACATGTCAATTCATTGTCAAATGTTAAAACATTCAATCTAAAACAAATTACAATTAAAATACAGTTAACTAAAAATGGCAACATACATTCCTGTATTAGCCCCAGCAGCTGGACAGATGGTAATTGTTAAATACTGGGTTCTGGCTGCATTGCAGTGATCAGCTCTAGTTTATTTAGTGATTTCAGGAACAAAACAAGGACACCCAGCAAGGTTTGAGCCCTGCTTATAAAGCATGCAAACACCCCACCCCACAAACATCCACTCCTAAGGATAGGCTATTTACATTACACTACTTATCTATTGGTCTACTCCAAGATCCTGGCAAGCTATTGTTCTAGAGTAGCAAGCTCAACCAGTTCCCGGTATGTCTAGAAGGCTGACTCAGGCTCCATACATAACTGTAATCATGGGCAAATATAGTAGGGCTGCTTTGCATAGGAGGCCATGCTGCTGGACACCCATTGCCTCAACCGAAGGCCTGGTGGAACAGCTCCCTGCAGAACTGTAATAAGTCCTGCAGGGGCCTGATCTCAAACGGGAGCTTGTTCCACCAGGTGGGGCCCAGGACTGAAAAAACCCTGGCTCTGGTTGAGGCTAAACAGACATCCTTTGGACCAGGGATAACCAGTAGATGTTGATCAGCAGAGCACAAGGCTCTCTGGAAGGGTATATGGGGAGAGGCAGTCCCTTACATATGTCAGTCCCAGGCCACTCAAGGCTTTAAAGGTTAGAACCAACACCTTGAAACGGTAGTGAGACTTCCAGTCTACGGAACAGAGATGGCGGGCGCTCTCCCCACAACGGGGGAGGGAGATTCGCACATCAGCGGCCTGGAGGGGTGCCACCTCAAGTGGCAACCCCGCGGAGCCTTTGCAATAGGCTCCAGGCCAGGGGGCTTTTGAGGGGTAGCCTCTTCGACGGCGTAATGCCGGAGAATTGAGGCTCTTCTCTGCCCCGATGGTCCAGTCGCTGAGTGGCCTTCGGGCACAAGCTGGACTGACCGGGACAAGCGCCGAAGATTGAGCGGAATGGCGTAAAGCTGTGCATGGTCAGAGAAACTGACCGACAATTAACGTGAGTTCTGAATAAAATGGAGTTTTGAAAAGCGATTCCCCCCCCCCGCAGTTGAAAACAGAGATTGCAAAGAGGGACGCCTCTTATGCGAATGAGTGGCTAACGGACATGAAGGGGGAGAGGGGAGGAAGTAAACCGAAAGTGGTTTGAGAGACTTATCTGAATCGCGAAGTCATTTGGTGAGTTTTCCAAGTTGTGTGAAAGCGGTAGAAACTGTAAACAAAACGGGAAAGATGGCGGCCCAGCAGAGAAAGTTTAAAACGAAGCCGGGCAGTCAGAGTCCGAGACCGGAAGAGGGAGCAGATGTCCTCAAACTCCTGGCGGATATGCTCAAGCTGGTGATGGAGCAACTCGATGGTATTAACCAGCAATTGACCGTGATGAATAAAAGCTTTGCAGCACAGCAGCTCCAGCTGCACGAAACAGAGAAAAAAGTGGAGCAGGCAAATGAGAAAATTAAAAAGATAGACACCACAAGCAAGAAGTTGAAGAAAAGGATGGGAGATATGGAAACGAAACAGAATTGTCAAGAGAATCGAGTTTTGCAGCTACAGATGGAAAAAGCTAACATGGTTCTCAGGTTTCAGGGGGTTCCTGAAACGGATCGGGAAGACTTGAAAAGGTTGCTTAGTGAGATCATCGCTCCAGTAGTAGGCTTAACAGCGGATGAACTTGTAAACGAAATGGAGACAGCCTGTAGGGCATACTCCAATTACATTTAAAAAATAGCCTACCTGGAGAAATAGTGGTCAGGTTTTCAAGAAGACAAACCAGAGATGCCATTTTAAAAGCAACATCAGCAACTCCACTGAAAATGGGAAATGTAACCATCAAAACCTTAAAGGACATTCCATTTGAAATTAGACAAAAGAGGAAAAATTACAAGGACTTAATTTCTTTCCTTCAAACTAATGGAATATCGTACAGATGGGTGGTTCCGGAGGGTGTCATCTTTAAGATCAATGATAGAAGAGAGAAGATAGACTCCACTTTTAAAGCTAAAGAATTTTTGAGATGTCAGCTGGGGACAGATGAAGAGTCCAAAGAGGAAGAAACGAAGTCTAGTGACTCTGCTACCTCAGGAACGGAAGAGGACTCTGCGGCAGAAAAGGGTGCAGGACCTGCCAGAGTGGTATACGATTTTAGAGACAGAAAGCCGAAGTAAAGGCAGAAGGACTTGGAAAATGGCCTTTTGAAGCAAAGAATAAGAAGATGATCAGAGATTTCTCTCATAACAACTAATAAAATAACATATAAATAGTGAATTGTTATAAGCAAGAACTCTACAAGTATATTGTGATATTAACACTTATAGTACTAACATTTTTACTAACAGTGAAAAGATCTCCTCCTCTTGGGGTTTTAGTTTAGTGTGGTTTGCTTTCCTTTATCCTTAGTTGTAGTCCCTTCCCTAATATTTCTTTGTAGTTTTTGTAGTATTTGCAAAATAAAAAAATATCCCTCCGGGGATTTAAAAAAAAGAGAGAAAGAAATGGACCTGGTAGTCAACTGGTGGCCAGTGCAATTGGCGGAGTGCTGGCTGAATGTGCCACATTTTGCACCAGCTGGAGTTTCTGGATCAAGTTATAGAGCAAGTTATAGTAATCTAACCTGGAAATGACCATTGGTCACAGTGGCCAGATCCTGGGTGGATAGGTAAGGAACCAGTTGCCTGATCTGCCTAAGATGATGAAAGGCAGACCTGGCAACAATGGTGACCTGGGCCTCCATAGAGAGCAAGGCATCCAGAACCACCCCGAGCCTCCGGGCAGCCGTCCATCAACAGAAAGAGTTGAGTGTCATCAGCATACTGCTGACAACCCAGCCCAAACCTCCGAACCCACTGGGTGAGACGTTAGACAGCATTGGTGAAAGGATCGCCCCTTGTAGCACTCCACACACCAAGAGGTGTCGCTGGGAGACCCTCTCACCAAGTGCCACCCGTACCCACTGGGTGAGAGGGTCACCCCTTGTAGCACTCCACACACCAAGGAGTGTCGCTGGGAGACCTTCTCACCAAGTGCCACCCTCTGTGGAGAAAGGAGGAAAACCATTGTAAGGCAGTCGCCATAATTCCTATGTCGGCGAGGCGGTGGGTCAAGAGATCATGATCAACTGTGTCGAATGCTGCCATTAGATCAAGAAGCACTAGCAGCACCGACCCACTCCGATCCAGATGTCTCCGGAGGTCATCTGTGAGGGCGACCATCACTGTCTCTGTCCCATGTCCCAGGGCAGAAACCAGACTGCAATGGGTCCAGGATTGATTAAGCCAGATGTTACCGCCACTGTTCCCCCCCCCACATACCTTTTCAAGTGCTGAAAGGACTGTTTCTGCACCTGAAAAGGCACCGGGGGGGGGGGCGGGGACACAAGAACTCCTGAGGTTGCCATCCTGCATGCCCATTCTGGATTGGGGCCCCACAGCAATGTTTAAAGAACTACAAATGGTTCTAAAATGGCATCGGTGGCCATGGGATGGACCCATGGCTGCCATCACTTGTCGTTTTGCTCTCTGCACCACTGTGATGACTTGCCAGAAGGGGGGAGCGACTGGGCTGCCGCTGAGCTGCTAGTTTAGGAGCTGTCATTACTAGAAGAGTCCAGGAGGTGCTACCAAACCCTGTACAGCCTTCACCTGGCAAGACGCCCCTGTTGTAGCAACATACTGCTTGACCAAGAGCCAGGTCCCGTCAGACTGCTTACCAATTGTATCTGCAGCAGTTGCCCTAACACATGGCTGGTGGCTGGCAGATGGGTAGTCGAGCGCATTCACTTACCCAGAAGCCCTGCCAGGTTGTAGGCCTTTTTCTGTTCAATGGCCTCATAGTTCAGTGCCTCAAAGAAGATGTCCAGCACCAGGAAGTTTTCCCTGAGGACAGTTGGAGAGGTAGAGAGAGGAGGAGTCACACCGGGTGGCCTTTCCCCCTTTGTTCCCAACAGAATCCCCTCCTGGCTCTATTCATTATGTCCTGGAGTCCCCCACCCTCCTTATTGGCCTCAGCTACAAACTAGATTGCAGATCTTATCAGCCATGAGACACTCACCGAATGTAGGTCTCATTGCGGTTGTACTTGCGGGCCAGGTAGCGGGCTGAGCCCTTGTTGGGGATGCGCACCATGGAGATCTCCTTGCCGTAGCGTGTCAAATTGCAAGGGGTGGGGCAGACACAGTGTTCCTGAGAATCCTCAACAGCTGTATCTGTGAGTGGAAAGGCCTGCATTAGGCATAATGGGAAGAATTGCCAAAGCATCCCACCACCCACCCATCCATGACACGGCAAAGGAAGTCACAGTCGTATCCTGGCTCATGGGTTGCACTGCCTGAGAAACCACTGTTGGGATGAAGTGCTTGTCTGGGAAAGAGAAATCTATGGCGTTCTCTGTGTCCATCCCCAAAACATAACATCCTTCCATTCCACAAGGTGACGGCTACTGGCCTCCTTCGAACTAGTCAATTGGACTCTCAAAGCTGATCCCCCAGGTTCCAGGTGCTCCACTTGAGTTTCAGCAGCTGCCCCAAACTTCCCCCAGTTGGGCTGGTCAGTATCTGAGGAAATACCTACCAAGGGTGTGGTCAGCACATTCAATGTAGACATTGGGTGAGCAGATGGACTCGTTACCTGGAAGAGGAGGACCTGGTTAGTGAGGTGCCCAGAAGGAACTAGTTGTGTCCCCTTTACCCAGAATTCCAGTTCCTATGGGTTTGGGGAGGGTTATGGCTGGTAATATCCTTAGGCAACTTTAGGAAGTGGCCCTGGGATAGCATGTGGAAGAACCTTTCCTTTCCTATGCTACCTCAGGGCAGATGCTTCTGCAGGTGAGAAGCAGCAAGGGAACTGTAAAGGAGTGAGCCTGTGGTCCAAGGAGACCAGAGAAACCCAAGCAGCAAGCAGGGAACAAGATGCATCTAGCTTTGGGAGTGGGCAGAGAGGGAGTGCAGTGGAACCAGAGCCAGAAATGAGGCACATGTGACAAGAACACTTTCTCCTCCAGACTCAGAGGGCTGAGATATGTGGAGCAGAGGTGGCAGTGTGTAGATCAGGTAGCCTTTTGTTACTGCCCATGGGGTTTTCTTGGCAAAGAGACTGGAGTGGGTTGTGAAGAGTCGGACTCGACTGTGCGACTGAATAACAACAACAAGATCAGGGAGTTGGCAGATGGCTGATTCTTCTGTGGGCTTGGGGACAGTGAAAGGGGCACACCAGTTCTTGGTTCAGGTGAGGCGGGCTAAGAGGGGCTACAGCCAGTCCTATAAGTTTGGGCTCTGACATGACTGTGTTGTGTAGTGGTTGGCATCATGCTAGGACTGGAGACATCTGCGTTCCACTTCCCACTCTGCATGAATCTTGCTGGTCAACCTTGGGCCAGTCACACACTTTCAGCCTGACCTACCTCAAAGCATTGTTGTGAGGACAGGATGGAGGAAGGGAGACCCATGTACATTGCTCTGAGCTCATTGGAGGAAGCACAGGATACAAATATGACAGATGGAAGGGGCATAGTTCTGTTTTATTCCCACCCCCCCAAGAATACCCAGAAGCCTGACTGTGGTTGCCAGCAAGGCAAAGTCATGAAGTTGTACTATAATGATCAAGGACACACAGAAAGGGGGTCTGCCTCAGATGGATCAGGTATTCTTTTTTACCTGCTACCCCCTAAGTCACTGGACACAGAAGAGGAAGAGGTTCAGCTCCTGTGCCATGAATAGCAGTAGGACACCCAGAAACTGAGCAGATGAGGCTTTTCCCAGCACAGATATAAGGGATAGGAAAAGTATCTGCATATCAGACTGCTGTTAAAAGAACTGAGACAGGTGGGACAAAGGTGGGAACTGCAAGGATTTGGTGCAGAGTGAGCATGCATGTTTTGTGTGCCAAGCAGCAGAGGGTCCAGGAGCCCCCAGGGCTGAGGAATAGAAGACTTAGGAAACTTACCTGGCATATGCACCATACGGCACTGGCAGTTTCGCACCACAGCTTCTTTCTCACACTGCAGCCTGCAAGCGGCAATGCTGTAGGTTCCATAGCCAGGCAGAATCTGTTCCCCTTTCACACTGGCTCGACAGCTCCCCCAAGGCTGAGGCAGATACGTTAGCTGCAGGATATTGGGGAGGGGAGAGAGAGATAAGTGGCAAGAGAAAGTGGTCCCCTGACTGACTAGGGAGGGCTCTCCCAGTGCATCCATGGCTTCATCAAAACCCATTTTCCACTTAAGCTCTCCTGCACTTCAGCCCTATAAGCTATGCCATAGATATACCTGCGGTTCCGTGCGCCTTGGTGTTTAGTCATGCCGGCCACATGACCACGGAAACGTCTTTGGACAGCGCTGGCTCTTCGGCTTTGAATCGGAGATGAGCACCGCAGCCCTAGAGTCGGACTCGACTGGCTTTCGAGCAAGGGAGACCTCTACCTTTTGCTTGGTCCTTGCCCCTATCAGCACAGAAGTCCAGTCCCACGCTCAAGGCAAGATTAATGAATTCCATACTAAGGTTGGAAATATAGCTAAATCTGATTTTTAATGGTCTTGCTTGACATTTCAGGGTCAAGAATACATTCTTTGTACCCTCACTAAGAGAAACAGGATTATCCTAACACCGTTTTTGTCCTAAACAGGTAGTGCTTTGCATATAGCAACGAAGAGCTCGAGGTTAGCATGGCTGTCAATGTGGTGTTCCCACTGGGTTGGCGTGTCGGATGGGGACTTAACCTACCAAACAGAGTTGTTGTAATGAGAAGGGGAGAACCACCTGTGCTGTTCTGAGGTCCTTGGAGGACAGGTGGGATAAAAACATGACAGATGGAACTAGATGTCTATTTGAGAGCAAGTCCCACTGAATTCTGTGAAATTTACTCCCAGGTAAGTATAGGAGCTGCGGTGGCTCAAGTGGTTAAGACGCTGAACTGCAGGCTGTGGAAGGTCAGTAGTTCAGCAGTTCGAGACCCGAGTGTGCTGCATGACGGAGTGAGCTCCCATCTCTGGTTCCAGCTCCTGCCAACCTAGCAGTTCGAAAGCAAGAAATTGCAAGTAGATAAATAGGTACCACTTTGATGGGAAGGGAACAGCATTCCGTGCGCCTTGGTGTGGCCACATGGCCACGGAAATGTCTTCGGACAGCGCTGGCTCTTCGGCTTTGAAACAGAGATGAGCACTGCAACCCTAGAGTTGGATTTGACTGGCTTTCGAGCAAGGGAACCTTTACCGTTACCTTTAAGTATATGCTAGACTGCAGTGTTAGAGTATAAACCAAGCATGGCCCTACTTCAGATCTTACCATTACCTACGAACTTAGCTGCTCTAGGCAAGCCACTGCTCTCTCCGCCTTCATGTCTCCTTCCTCTCCCACTGTGCCTACATTACAGGGTTATTGTAAGGATTAGTGAGATAATGCATATGCAGTGTGCTGAAACACACTGTATACATTCTAAACAACATCACTAAAAGGTCTCTGTGAGTGCACGTGTGTGTCGGAGATCAGCATATAATGAAAAGCAAATACCTGATGTGACCACACAGTCTCCTTCAAACAGATGCTGCCAGAATGCAAAGAAACGGACCTTCAAATAACAAAATGTTGACTCGACACTTTTTGCTATGAAAATGGCTTTCATTGTAATGCTGAGGAATGAACCTTCTGATGAATAATCGAAGTGGCCGCAAGGCTACAGAGAAGTCAGATTATTCTGCATACGCCAATTCATTGGTATGTATGGAACATTTAAAATTGGCCCCTGCTTAGCACTGAAGCCAAGCTAAATTTAAAACAGAACTAGGTGGCATGGGTAGAGTTTAATTTTAACATGGCTGAGGAGGGAGAGAAGGCAGATATAATTCACTGTAATTAATTGAATGCCTGATTAGGGAACATTCCTCTTTAAAAGGCTGCATCTGCTGTGGGTTTTTGTGAGTCCCCTTTTGAAATAGCTCTTAACAGTTCATGCTGATTGCAGGGATTAAATTTCGGCATCTCAAGCGTTCCTCTGACCACAACACCTGTGAAGGAGTGTGTCTTTAAGGCATCAACCTCCTCCTCCTCCTCCGAGGCCCTTAATGATAACTCCAGTCAGTGTGGTGCAGTAGTCAGAGTGTCAGGCAAGCATCTGAGAGAGAGAGAGCCCACTTCAAATCCCCTTGTAGCCATGCACTGTGGGCCAGTCGCTCTTAGGCTCGCCAAGTCCCCCCCGGGGGGCGGGGAAACCCTCACCCCAGAGGCCTGCTCCCCGCTGCCGGCGGATCGGGCCCCGGGGGGAACCCCACCCTGACGTGCGTGTCACCCAGAAGTGACGTAATGACACCGGGCACGCTGGGGGCGGGGCCACGGTCATCCGAGGGAAAACTCTATGGTTTTCCCTCAGATGGTTGTGGCCCCGCCTCCAGCGTGCCCGGCGTCGTCACGTCACTTCCGGGTGACGTGCGTGCAGCGCACGCGCGCTCCAGCCGCCAGCGGGGAGTCCCCCGCTTCGGCAAAATTTTGACTTGGCAACCCTAGTCACTCTTCCTCTACCTAACTTATCTCACAGGGTTGTTGTAAGGTTAGAAGGAAAGAACCATGTGTTGTGCAGAAGTTCCTTGAAGGAAGAGGGGGAAGTAAAAGAGCTGTGAGATTTCCCCCACTTAGGGATAGAACTCTGCGTCAACAGAGATGGCACCAGAGGCCCAAGGCGGCAGCAGCGGATCCACCATGGGGTTGGGGTAGGGGTGCACCGCCTGGGTGTCAGAACTGGGTTGGCCCAAGCGGGGGGTGGGGGTTTAACCCCTGTAGGAGAGCTTCCCTCCTCATTAATTAGTTGCTGAGCACAACAGCCTGGGCAGGAATCTTTGCCAGCCAGAGGCTTTGGCTGGAGGCTAGGCTGAAAGCCAGAGTCTCTGACTGGCCCTGTGCAAACCCAGCCGGGGCAAGGCACGGGGTTCAGAGAGGAGCAGGGCTCAGAGGAGGGAGGGCAGAGTGCTGGGCTTGGCCAGCACGGGCAGAGCCCCAGGGATGAAATGTCAAGGGGGAAAGGGGCAGAGAGGGTGGCAAAGTGGTTGAGGAAGGAGGGAAGGGGAGCCGGGAGGAGGAGCTGTGGGCCTGGGCCAGGCCTGGTGGAGTCCATTCATGGCAAAGGCAGAAGGGGGGCGCGTGAAGGGAGCCGTGGCACAGAAGGGAGCATTATTAAGCATCATGGAGCCCAGATAAGTCTCTGCCTACTGTGGAAGATACTTGTGACATCCCACTGCCCCCCCACCCCCGGCAAGGCCACACTGTGCTTGAAAATCCTGTCCGTTTTATGTCATTTTAACTCTCGTGACTTACCCCTGAAGGATGCTGACAATTGCAGTTTTGTGAGGCATGGAGAGTTCAGTCATAAGAGATCCTAGTGCTTCTTGAACCACAGTTCCCCTTTCTAAATTTGTAGGAAAAATACACCTACTATGTTAGAAAAGAAAAATGACTAAAACCCCAGCAGGTTTGCCGACACTTCAGTATCTTCATTCAAATGGCATTAGAGTTAATTGAAATACAGCAGAGTTGATTGAATAGCATCACAAAGTGTCATACTGCTGTTCCTTCAGCTGTCAGATGCTGGTTTGTTTAACTCCTCTGTACGCAACTGGTTTGATTAAAATGCCCACTCTAAACCACAGTATTATCCTCTAACTGAAATCCATTGTAGCAGTGGATTCCTGGCTTCTGTGGGATGGGACAGGGAAAGAAGAGGTGCCTTAGCTTAGTCCCGCTAAAACATCACCCCTTTGAGAACCATCCTTCCTCTCACTAGGTGGTTTGGATGGTTAAAACAGACCAGGAAGGAATTCTAAGCATTTCTGTTCCAATTAAATTCAAGGCTAGATTAATATAATTCCTAGTAGGATGCTGGCCTAACTTTATTAGAACAACCTTAAAGATCTTCCCTAGGGGGACTCTTGGGAAAGAGCCATTAACTGAAGGGAGCAGTGCTTTATCCTTGCCTCATTTGGTGTGGCTCATTGCCTGTATCCGCTATCTTGTTACTGTCTGAGGCACGCTCAGCCAGTCTCAAACTCTGCACAGTCTCCAGGCGTGTTTTCCCTGCAGGTGGAGCTTTTGTCTCCCTGCCCTGTATCTCTTACCCGCTGCTCCTGGCAGGACACAAAGGTCTGGAAACCTGGGGAGACTCCAAAGCCCAACTGGTGGATGTATGGGGGCTCATCCTGGCTGTGGATCTGTACCCGAATTCCAGCTTCAAATGACGTCTCATCTACAAGAGGAAAAAAATGGGAGCCACGATCAGTGTTCCCTCTAAGCTGAGTGAGTGTGATCTAGCTCAGTTTTTTAGCCTCCAGCTCACACATTTTGGTCTTAGCTCAGAAAGGAGGGCTCCAGAGCAAGCTAATTTATGCAGCAGCCAAACAGCTCACTCACAACTTTAATGCCAGTAGCTCACAAAGTAACATTTTCACTCACAAGACTCTACAGCTTAGAGGGAACCTTGGCCACGAGGATGGTCCTGTTCTGCCAGACCTTGGTGGAATAAATCCATCCATATCGCTCTATGAGTACGACACCCATAGGCCTTCTTTTACATCTATGTGTCTCCATCTTTCCCAGCCACTTCCGGGGCTGCTCCTTATGGCCTTATCAAGAGACCGATTTGTGCTCAGATATTACATGCACTTATAAGACGCATAGGTTCAGTCAGGGCTTTTTTTGTAGAAAAAGCCCAGCAGGAACTCATTAGCATAATAGGCCACACCCAACCGCAGAAACTCATTAGCATATTAAACCACACCCCTGACAGCACCACTCTTTAGCATGAGGCCGCACCCCCATGTTACCACACTCACCTTTTGCTTCTTATTCTGTTTACCTTGTCTGTTGTCAAAACCCAGGGCTTTTTTTGTAGCAGGAACTTCTTTGCATGTTAGGCCACACACCCCTAATGTAGCCAATCCTAATGAGTTTCTGCTGTTGGGTGTGGCCTATTATGCTAATGAGCTCCTGCTGGGCGTGGCCAACTCTGGAGCCAGCCGGAACTCCGTTCCTGTGCGTTCCTGCCCAAAAATAGCCCTCAATTTTTGAAATGATCAGAAGTCAGGATCACCAGTCTGAACACACCAGAACATCAGATTCTTATGTGTCTAATGTGATTTATAGGCAGTCTAGTAAACTGGGTCACATGTCTGTGATTGCAAACTCATTTTCAGTATTTGGAATACATTAATAATTGGATGTCTGTGGTTTACAGATCCTTCTCCTAGGCCATCCTTCTTCTCCCATTGAACTCTAACTCTGAACAGGGAGCAGAACCCTTGCCACTCTGCACGTCCTGCCACTGCCACAACTAGCCACCCAGCTGACCATCAGTGGGTCTTGGTGCTGCCAGTGATGCCCGTGATGCCCACCAGGGAGGATCTGGTACCAGAGGCAAGAGGTGTGGCACCTGGGCAGGAGGGGTGTGTGTGAATATGCTGCCACAGAGCCTTTGGGGATCCTCCCTTCCGTCTCCATTCAGCCCCACTGTTGCCCTTACTCGTCTCTCTCCAGATGGGCAGGTATTCCTCCTGCTGGATGTCCAACATGATCTCCAGCCCATTGCCCATTCCGCTCTGGCGGGTCACCCGTGGTTTGTTTCTGTCACCGTTGAACGTGTAGCACTTCCCATAGCGTGTGTAGACCTGCAGAGAAACGGGAGATTGGTTAGAGGGGACTGTCGGGCTTAGCCAAGCTTAACAAATAGCATAAAAGCCAGAAGCAGACAACGTCCCACTCATCTCTGCCAGGTTCATAGCTTTAAAACCAGAGCAGGCTTTCTGCCATTCTTGGTCTCGACGCATCCACGGTCTTCAGTTTCACCACTGTTTTTACCTTGTCCATAGAGAGCCAGCGTGGTATAGAGGTTAGAGCGCTGGCCTAGGATCCAAGAGATCCAGATTTGATTCCCAGTCTACCATGGAATACCCAGTCTACTAAAGAGGCTTGCTGGGTCACCTTGGCCCAGCCTCACACCCTCAGCCGAACCAGCCTCAAAGACTCAAAGACGGGCTCACACCTGTCATGTTGGGCAGGGCAGGTGGACTCACATTCTAGCTGTATCTGAAGAAGTGAGCAGTGACTCACAAAAGCTCATCTGTATCGCCCTGACCTGTGTAGCCCAGGCGAGCCCGATCCCGTCAGATCTCAGAAGCTGGGCAGGGACGACCCCGCCAAGGACCTGGAAAGGAGACCTCCAAGGCTTATTGGAGGAGGGAGGCAGAGGCAGGGTAGTCAGAGGCCACCCCTGTGAGAAATGTCCAAGCCCCCAGTAGGGGTTGCCAGAAGCCAAGCATGACTTCCAGGTAAGCAGACAAAACACACACATATGTATCTCCTGCCACAAATGTTGTTAGTCTTTAAGGTGCTACTGGACTCTTGCTCTTTTCTACTACCTCACAGGGTTATTGCTGCAGGATAAAATGGAGGGGAGGAGAGTGATGTCAGCTGCTTTGGGTTCCCACTGGGGAGAAAGGCAGGGCATGAAAATAAATAAATAAATAAATAAATAAATAAATAAATAAATAAAATCCATCTCCCAACAGTCTGTTTTATCATCCAGCCACCTGGTTATCGTGATCCCACCTAGAGAGAAAGCTGATGTGCTTCAGGCTGGAGAGTTGGGCGAAACCCCTGCCTGAAGTCCAAGAGCAGTGACTGTATGACCAGAAGGAGAGAGAGACAAACACGCAAATGTTTATATTCTTCAGAGAAGCAGGAGACAGACCTTGTTGCCCACAAAATGAAGTTGATACTCTGCACATGATCCTTGAAGACCTTGTCTAAAGTAGGTGAGATGTATGCGTGAGAGAGTACACTCCTCTGCAGAATCCCTGAAGCCCAGGTAATGCTTAAGATGGGAGATAACTAGAGGGGAATAATCCCCAAGCCCAGGGTCTTGTTTCATCCAGGTTCTGGTGACACCTTTCTAATAGTCCCATGAAGTCTAACTCTTCTCCCAAAACAGCCTGCATGAGTATTCCCTCTTTTTGTACTGCGTCAGGATATTGACCCCAGTCATTCTACCACAAGTTGCTTCTGCCACCCCCAGGCTGACTCACCAGGTCACGGGGTAAGCTCACACTGTCTCCTGAACCTCATGGGATAAATCAGAATTATTTTCAGATCTGTTGTCTCTGTGGAGTCCAGATATACTCCTTGATCATCTCAGTTTGTTACCTTAATCAGAATTTACAGTTTACGTCAAGACAAGCAAGCCGTTTATGAAGGTAGATTATAGGTACAATAGGAATGATGTTGAGTTACTAGAGAGAAGCAATATTGATTACCAAGATAATAAAAGTGAAATGGAAGCTTAGCCTATATTTCATGTTCATTCTCAAATGCTACTTTCTTACCAGTACACTAAGAGCCAAGTTTTGGATTGGGATTGCTGCAGAATCAAAATCTACTGGAACAGTGTGAGTCTTTCCCAGGTGAAAGGAACCTCAGGTGTTTTTAGTTTTTCTAGCTAAAGGCCCGTAATTCCCCCCCTCCCTTATGGGTTGCCCTATGAGGTATCTCTGTGTTTGTTTTGCTATAGAGTGAAGTCCAGCCAACCAAAGTCCCCCATCTGTGATGATAAACATTTAAGCACTTGTTCAAAATTTATGATTTTAGAGAGAGAATGCTATTATGGCTTCTTTTGTTGACTTGTATAACACAGCTGGCTGGGAAATTATTAGGGATGGGTATGAACTAGGAAGATGTGGTTCAGAATGTGGTTCGTGGTGTGTCCAATTTGGGATCCACAGGCCATCCTGAACTTTTTTGGGCAAAACAAAACGGTTTGGTTAGTGAGGTTCATGACACGGTAGAATGTCCCCTGGCATACTAGAGACACGAAACTCTCAGGGGATCTCTGGCCGAGTCTCCTCTACCTGCCCTCCAAGTCTGGTGAAGATTTGATTAATGGGGTGTGATTTACATCCCCCTAAAGAAAGTGCCCCTTCCTCCATTGTTTCCAATGGAGGGGGGGAAACCAGCAAAAAAAGCAAGGGCAACAGAAGCCCAGCAAACAGAATCAAAGTCCCAGAGAATGTCTGCAGGAGAAACGGAAGGTGGGGGGCAAGGGAAGCGTGTTCACAACTCTCTCCCCCCCCCCCCGGGTGAAGCACCATGGTGTATTCTACTGTTCTTCAGAGGAAACACCTGTTCAGCTGGCTGGTCAGGCTGCACCTGGTGTAAAAAGATGTGGACAGAATGGAGTGGGTGTAGAGGAGAGTGATGAGGATGATCAGGGGCCTGGAGACCAGGCCCTGTGAGGAAAGACTGAGGGACTTGGGAATGTTCAGTCTGGGGAAGAGGAGGTTGAGGGGGGACAGGATGGCTCTCTTTAAGTCTTTGAAGGGCTGTCACTTAGAGGAGGGCAGGGAGTTGTTCTTGTTGGCAGGAGAGCTTAGGACTCGCGATAATGGGTTTAAATTAAGGGCCTGAAGGTACCAGCTGGATATTAGGGGAAACTTTTTTTACAGTCAGAGTTGTGCCCCAGTGGAATCAGCTGCCCAGGGAGGTGGGGGGCTCCCCCTCACTGGCAGCCTTTAAGCTGAGGCTGGACAAACCCTTGTCAGGGATGCTCTAGGCTGATCCTGCATTGAGCAGGGGGTGGTTGGACTAGATGGCCTGTAGGGCTCCTTCCTTCCAACTCTGTGACCCTATGACTCTGCACCCTGCACCACGCTCTCCTGCTCCGCCAAGTGTGCCATCATATGGTGTAGGTGGAGTCCCAGCGGGTGGATAAGGATCATCCCCCTCCTGCTGCACCTCTCACAGCAGACGCGCAGACCTGATCCTGCACAAGAAGGGGGGTGGCCAGGCACTGGCAGGTCTCCAGCAAGGGCTGCATCTCATGGGTGGCAGCACCCCAGGTGGCCATGATCAGGGCTACTCAGCCCCAGAGCATCCTTCGCCACCAGGCAAAACATGTGTGCCAGGCAGACGCCCTTGAGGAGCACAGCCTTCACCACCGCCAGCATGTTGGCATCGGGGTCCGTGACCACGTATCCACGGATGGTGTTGCTGCCCACCCACTCCCTCAGGCTACTCTGGCTCACTGTGGTGATGTTTTGCACCGTGTGATCTGCATCTATCCCACGCGCACCGAGCAGGACCACTTTGTAGCTCGGTGGCAGGACTGTCGCCTGCTGGGCCCTGGGCTGTGCCCCAGCAGTCTGGACAGAGAGGCCCTCTGGTTGCCAACAGTGGGTGGTGAGGGAGAGGTAACCAAGCTGCCGGCTGCTCTGGAGGTCTGCTGTGAAGTGCACAATTCTGCCTCATGCTCTAGAGAGCTCAGCCTTGACCATTGCCACTGCGGATTGGTGCATGGTGGGCAAGACTCATCGGCTCATGGTCCTCCGCAAGGGGAGGGGGTGCCAGGGAGCCGGGTGTTGCAGCAGCCAGTGAAAGGCTATATCCTCCACAGGGGAGAAGGGTTAGCCACCCACAGCAATCATCTCGCCAATGAAGTAAGTGACTGCTTCATGGGCCCTCCACGTAGCCCTTCTGGATGGCACTGTTGACATCCCCAGAGGAATGACCTCTTGGAGGGAGTGGCTTCTCCTCCTCCTCCCCCCACTGGCTGCCTTTCTTTTCCCTGGTAGCAACACAGTGGGGTGCACCCTTTGCGGGAGGAGGACAAGTGTCATGTTGGGGGTTTGCTCCCATCCAGATGTGGGTGTGGCACACCTGGCACTCTGCCACACAGGGGTCACTGGGGAGATGTGGAAATGTTTCCAAAGTGGGACCCCAAGACTGGAGAAGCTTGGAGGAGAGACAGCTGCTTTCTGGCTCTGGCTGGAGGGGCCACGGTGGGGTGTACTCGAGGCAGAAGCAGCAACAATAAATTTTGTGGAAGGATGCTCCCCCCCCCCCCCATCACTGCTGCCGGAGCTTGTCTTTCTCTCCAAAGACTGTTAGCAACTGTTGGTATCTGGGCAGTGCTAACAACTCTTTGCCTCAGTGGAGAGCCCCAGGAAGAGATCAGGGAAAGGATGCTCTAAGACCCCTGGTGATGCCCTGCTAGGAGCGGGCTCCTGTGAGCTGGGAGGATGGGTTTGGTGCCCAGAGATGGAGGCCTGTGGTACGGTGGGTGATGGAGGATTTCTTCCCCTCACGATGAGCACCATATGCACCCACTTTCACCTTTATGGCACAGAGGTGTTCACAATCAGGAGGGATGGGAGGGTATAAAATATGGGTCCTCAGCTGAGGCACCCAGTAGCTAAGGCCCTCTGCTCATTGTGAGCTTGGAGCCCTGAGTCCACCTAACATCCCCAAATCCTCAGCAGGGGAGAGGAGTTCACAATCAAAATGTGGGTCCTCAGCTGAGGCACCCAGTAGCTAAGGCCCTCTGCTCATTGTGAGCTTGGAGCCCTGAGTCCACCTAACATCCCCAAATCCTCAGCAGGGGAGAGGAGTTCACAATCAAAATGTGGGTCCTCAGCTGAGGCACCCAGTAGCTAAGGCCCTCTGCTCATTGTGAGCTTGGAGCCCTGAGTCCACCTAACATCCCCAAATCCTCAGCAGGGGAGAGGAGTTCACAATCAAAATGTGGGTCCTCAGCTGAGGCACCCAGTAGCTAAGGCCCTCTGCTCATTGTGAGCTTGGAGCCCTGAGTCCACCTAACATCCCCAAATCCTCAGCAGGGGAGAGGAGTTCACAATCAAAATGTGGGTCCTCAGCTGAGGCACCCAGTAGCTAAGGCCCTCTGCTCATTGTGAGCTTGGAGCCCTGAGTCCACCTAACATCCCCAAATCCTCAGCAGGGGAGAGGAGTTCACAATCAAAATGTGGGTCCTCAGCTGAGGCACCCAGTAGCTAAGGCCCTCTGCTCATTGTGAGCTTGGAGCCCTGAGTCCACCTAACATCCCCAAATCCTCAGCAGGGGAGAGGAGTTCACAATCAAAATGTGGGTCCTCAGCTGAGGCACCCAGTAGCTAAGGCCCTCTGCTCATTGTGAGCTTGGAGCCCTGAGTCCACCTAACTCCCCTAAACCTCAGCAGGGGAGAAGAGTTCACAAGCAGGAGGAAATGTGCTCCGGTGGTGTGCTTTTAACAAGTCCCCTGGCTCTTTGTGTAACTGTCAACAGCCAACAGAGGAGAGGGTGTGGAGCTGAGCTGAGAGTATATAGATCATTCTGATCCCACAGAGCAGAATGGGAACTCTGTTATTATCAGCCAGCAGTGTCTGTGAAGCTTTGGAGGGCTCCTATTGGTGTTTCCAAGGCTGGCAATTCCTCCCCCTGGTGCTTTGGGGTTTTGTAAACAGCCTAATTGAATGGAGATAGTCTGTCTGGAAATGCATCCATTCACAAACCACCACACACTGCCAGAAATAGCACCAAAGTTCATGGAACGTTCGTGCCGGTCACCGTTCCACAAACATTGCTTCACAAACCACAAACCGCCCAAAATTCATCACAAACTTTACTTTGTGAGCCAGTTCATGCCCATCCCTACACTATGTGTAGGGCGGGATACAAGTCGCAAAATAAATAAATTTAAAAATCCCTAGAAATTATTTTTGGGAAGGCTCCATGATAAAAGTGCAGTGGACATGTAGAAGGTCTCAGTCTCAGTCTGGGCCATCTCCAGCAAAAGGGTCTCCGGAAGCACCTTCTTGTCCCAGAAATCCTGCAGAGCCACCACCAGTCAGAGCACACAATTCTAAGCTAGGCTGGACCAATATTATTAAACAAGCTAATATGTTCAAATGTACTGGACATAATAAAGGCAAATTTAACCTAATCCCACTGACCGTGGATGAGTGGGTATCTGGCAGTAATATATCTGGGGAGAATAGAGGCCATGAATAGCCATAGAGGCCCCCATATGGTGCCACGGTCACCAGCCAGCAGTGTCTGTGAAGCTTTGGAGGGCTCCAATTGGTGTTTCCAAGGCTGGCAATTCCACCCCCTGGTGCTTTGGGGTTTTGTAAACAGCCTAATTGAGTGGAGATAGTCTGTCTGGAAATGCATCCATTCACAAACCACCACAAACTGCGAGAAATAGCACCAAAGTTCATGGAACGTTCGTGCCGGTCACCGTTCCACAAACATTGCTTCACAAACCACAAACCGCGCGGGATACAAGTCGCAAAATAAATAAATTTAAAAATCCCTAGAAATTATTTTTGGGAAGGCTCCATGATAAAAGTGCAGTGTACATGTAGAAAGGCTCAGCCTGCGCCATCTCCAGCCAAAGGGTCTCCGGAAGCACCTTCTTGTGCTCGAGATCCTGCAGAGCCACCACCAGTCAGAGCACACAATTCTAAGCTAGGCTGGACCAATATTATTAAACAAGCTAATATGTTCAAATGTACTGGACATAATAAAGGCAAATTTAACCTAATCCCACTGACCGTGGATGAGTGGGTATCTGGCAGTAATATATCTGGGGAGAATAGAGGCCATGAATAGCCATAGAGGCCCCCATATGGTGCCACGGTCACTTTGGGTCACTATGAAGTTATGTGGGATTCTTACCAGAGCAGCAAACGCCTTCCTAGCAGCAGCAGCATCACTGGTGCTGTGTTCTGCGGCACCAATCTGGGAATCAGTTGTGTAGTGATCAAGAATATGTAGCGACGGTCTGGACCATAAATTCAGAGGTTTTTTCCTACCAGAGGGAGGAGTGCTGGAGTGGACCCAGGCATCTCAACAGTTAAGGTCCAGGATGTGGCCGTTTGCTGCCCTGTGCCTGAATCCTTAGGGCACATAACCAGATGGCATACGGCCTTTTTTTCTGGAATAAATATTCATTGGATCATACCACACAATTCAATTTGCTAATGCAAATGAAAATCACAGCACTCCCCTAATAGACAAGCATTGAAAAAACAAACAAACCTTCTTCTCTACAGCTCATCTCTTTCGTTGCATATACAAAGGGAGATTAAAGTATTTTAGGGGTTAACCAAGTGATTGTACATGATCCTGACTATGCCTCCTTGCAGCCCTTTACCTCTCCTTCCCAGGACAGAGTAGAGAATGGGAGCCACTCACAGGGGTGAAGTCCTGAGGCCCACAAGGCTTGCCCTGAAAGTGGCACTCCAGTAGCATGTCCTCTAGCTGATGGCCCATACGATGGAAGAAGCTTTCCATTGTGTGTGGCGAGAGGCGTGGTGGCAGGAACCGTGAGTAGTTGGCTAGGTAGCTAAGCCATGGGCGTTGCTCTTCCGGCAGCTCCTCCAGGACGGTGGGCAGCAGCGAGTGGTTCTCGTAGGTCAGCCCCAGCCAGTGTCCTACTGAATACAGATCAGGCCTCGTGAGCTGCAGGAAGCGTGCCGGGTTGCAGTTGCAGAAGGTGACTGCAGGGAAGTGCAGCCACGGGGCCCACAGCATGTGTGCCCTGGTGTGGACTGGCTTGGAGCGCAGATATTGCACCCGGTTGGTCGACCATGTGCACAGCAACCCCAGCGATGCCAAGATGGCCCCACTCCAGAAGAGGCGCTGTGTCCATGACTGCTGCCGTGAGCCCATGTAGTGCAGCCCATGAAGCTTGGTCAGGCGCAGGAAGCGGGTGGTTACTTGGGCCACAGAGCCATCCATTCTGGGCACAGGAGGAGACCCATCCGGGCAGCAGGACAGCGACATCTTCAGCAGCCGTCGGGTTCAACTGATACTGCTGGGAAATGTGGATCCTCGAAGTCTGCTCTGCCCGCGGGCTTTTCCCAAGGGAAGTCAAGATCCTTGTCTGAAATGTTCTGCTTTCTGTAGGGAACGCACCATCCCCTGCACAGTGTGCCAATTGTGTCAAAAGCTCCTGGCTGCTCTGTGATTAGAGAGGGGAGGGGCAGATCCCAGCATCAGCACCATCCCCTTGCCCTGAATTCCTCAATCACTCTCGCCCATCTCAGGTGGGAGAAGACTGAAGGTGCCGGCAGAGAGTTCTTTATTCCCATGGGTGGAGGAGGGAGGCTGTGTGGATCATCCCATATGCTTTGCACATTTACTTAGGAACATGAACTCATGCTTGGGTTCTATACCCAGCAAATACCTGCCAGTTAGGACCTCTTTAGAAAGTACACTAAGAACCTGTGCCCTATGCATTAATAGAGGTTTGTGTCTAAATTACTAGGTCTGAGTACTAAATCCCTGCCTTGCCAGTTCCAATGGATACCGTGCCCACCTGTTCAAAATCAAATCTCCTGTTGTTGTTCAGTCGCACAGTCGAGTCCAACTCTTCGCGACCCCATAGACAAGAACTTGCCAGGCCCTCCTGTCTTCCGCCGTCCTCTGAAGTTGGCTCAATTTCATGTTCGTTGCATCTATGACACTGTCTAACCATCTCCTCCTTTGCCGTCCCCGTCTTCTTTGACCGTCAATCTTTCCCAGCATCAGGGTCTTCTCCAGTGAGGGCTCCCTTCTCATTTG
>NW_015176516.1:98802-108709 GCF_001447785.1 Gekko japonicus | reverse complement strand
AATCATGTGTGAATGTAGGATTTTTCATTGGCTCCATAAGCATTGGATACCTGGCAGACAGGTAAGTCGGGTTTTATACATCCAGGTGGGGTATTTATGTCTTTAATAAGAATAAAACAAGAAATTGTACATAGACTTTTATGCTGAAAAATTGCTTTTAGCTGAATTTTGATTAGGTCACTATGTCTTGGGGTAGGTAAAATATTTGCATGGCTCTTTGCTATCAGGTTAGCTAAGAACTGCTTACTTTCCCACCATGCCTGATAAGGAGTTTCATCTCCCTTTCACGTTTGTAGGCTCCCACCATTAGTAGGTGGCTCATTTCCAACCTAGTCCATCCACTAAGGGGAAGGATTTATGCTCATTTACAAGAGGGAGAATGCACAGTTATGTTTTAAGAGCACCAAAATGGCCTTATAGAAGCATGGCTTTCTATAATGTCTACAGTTTTTCCTTTTATCACCCTGTCAAGTGGTTAAGACACTGAACAGCATGCTGTGGAAGGTCGGTAGTTCAGCAGTTCGAGACCCGAGTGTGCCGCATGACGGAGTGAGCTCCCGTCTCTAGTTCCAGCTCCTGCCAGCCTAGCAGTTCGAAAGCAAGAAATTGCAAGTAGATAAATAGGTACCACTTCAGTGGGAAGGGAACAGCGTTCCGTGCGCCTTGGTGTTTAGTCATGCTGGCCACATGACCACGGAAACATCTTCGGACAGCGCTGGCTCTTCGGCTTGGAAATGGAGATGAGCACCGCAACCCTAGAGTCGGACTCGACTGGCTTTCAAGCAAGGGAACCTTTACCTTTAAGTGGTATATCACACGCTAGGATGGACTACTGCATGCGTGGGTGAAATGCTGTGCTTCAAGACCACTCATCTCAGGAAGCTAGGATGGATAGTGACATTCTGGGGTTGCTGTCCTCATAGGTGCCAGGCTATTATGGACTGGGGTAGAACACTGAATTATGGGAATGCCATCTCCATTGTTTGGGGTACAATTAGCCCATGGTGGCTAAATGGAACTTCCATGTTCTAAGACATTGTACCTTGGAATACCAGCATTTGGGCAGAGCAACAACAGGAAGAGGGGCTGAGCTCTGTCTTCTGCTTACAGGGCATCTAGCTGGCTGTTGTGGAAAACAGGATGCCAAACCAAATGGACCTCTGGTGTAATCTACCAGGGCTCATGTTTTTAAATTATATCATCTCTGTAGTCGAAATGGAGCACAGCACGCTGAGATTGTTGAGTCCATGGTCCAAGGTGGACTGTTTCACACTCCATGTTCTCATCTGGAGTGCTAAATCTGGGGGTTGTGTTCTCCAGTGTCCAGGATGAATTGCTGCTCATTGGACTTGGGTTATTCATAGTTGAGAATGAAGTGTTGCATGCTGCAGTTGCTCTCTGTATAAATTAGGACACGCTGTTGCATTCCAGGGTTGCTGGCTCTATGGTCTAGGGTGAAACAGGGAATCCTTAGCATTGTCATTCTTGTGGACTGCACCAGTCTAACAAGGCCTAATGGACTATGTTTTCATCCCATCTAATCTTGGTCTTAAAGGAGAAGCCATGAGCATTTTGCTAACAATCTAATTCAGAGAACAATCCCCTGTACTTCTTTCCTTAGCCAGCTGAAGTAAACTGGCATCAAATATGAGCCGGTGTTGCAGTATTTCAGTGCCATGGTCATCCTGATGAGCAACCGACAAGCCTGAGGTTATTCTGTCACAGCTCCATGCATGCACACTCTCTGCCACCCTGCCTTATCCAGTACAGTCCAGTACAGTTTTCATCCTGAACCTGTTTTGGGCAGCTTTCTCATCCTTCCTTCCTTTCCCTTCCATGGCACTCTGACCTATTTATCCCTGAGGAGTTTCAGAGCCAGCTCGCATTTTTGTTTCTGCTTTAGCTAGCTGGACACAGAATCCCCAGAGCACTCCTGTCAACTAGAAGCACTCTCTGATCCCTTAGCAGTCTGGCCAGCTCTTGTACCTGGGTGGGGATGAAGGATGCTGGGGGATGGAGCTCCACTTTGCCGTCAGCATGGCTCAGAGAAGATGAGTTTTGGAGTGGGGTGTTGATTCTTTCCTGTCAGTCACTCTGCCACTAGTTAACAGCTTGCTCAACAATCCGCCATTCACAGCAGAAGAGGTTTGGTGGATGTGGATCTGTATCCCTCACCCCTTCATTGTAAATGTAATTGCAGACAGACAGAAAAGATGGAAGACGTTATTGCACATTGCTGGCTTACGTGGCCAGGCATCTGGTGCTCACGGGATGTCCCCCAAAGTGTTCCGAGGGGAAATTCTGACCTTTGAAAAATGAGCATGGGTTATTGTACTGCCACTGGAGCAACATTGCCAGAAGCTGTTGTGGTTGAGAAACTGGTGGGACCTGCACAGGTTAAGGGGTCCAGAGACAAAGAATCAGTGCTACCACTGTGGCTCTGCCCAGCCATATCCGAGACAGCATATATGTTACCTCCACCTTGAGAGAGACATCCAAGTGACACATGCAACACAAAGTCCCTTTTGCACATCCCCTTGTTGGCCACACCATCCCTTCCTCCGAACAGCTACGGGGCCTTCCTTGGCCAAGCAGCTTGAGGGCATCCAGAAGATGGAACTGGCCGTGATGTCCGGGTACCACTGCTGGATGGGATATCATCCTCACACGTGTACTTCAGGTAGTTGCCCCATACTTGGCACACCCAGATGTTTTTTGTTCTCTAGAATCTTGAGTAGAGAAAACGTCTACATGTCTGGGGGCGGGGAGCCCAAGATTTCTCCTCTGTTGCGATTCACTATGCTTTGCTTCCACCTCTGCTTCCTGAATCTCTGATGTCTTATGAACCAGGGCACTGAGTCAGCACTTTTGACACAGCACTTTTGACAGTGACTCAGCTTCTTACCAGACCCTGAGAAACATCGGAAGCCTTGTACAAGCCAGGGCACACACCTAGCTCACAGGGTGTCTGTTGTGGGGAGGGGAAGGGAAAGGGATTGTAAACCACTCTGAGACTCCTTCAGGTAGTGAAGGGCAGGGTACAAATCCAGTCTCCTCCTCCTCGTCTTCTTCTTCATCTTCCTACGATCATGGTTTCTACTTCTCTGCCAGTTCCCTCTTCACCAAAGTAAGACTAATGGTTCTGAGGATCTGGGGATCACCTCGTCGTCCCCATCTTGACTGGGCCCACCCCAGCTCCAAGTGACAACCCATTCCAAAGTCTCCCTGGATGATGCCGGAGATGCTGAGGTGTACTCCCTTTGTCACACGAGGAGGAGGGAGACGAGACCCACCAAGGAGATTAACACGGGACATCTTTCTCTCAACGCTCCCTTTGGCGAGAGGCCATCTCACTCCATCTAAGCAGGGTGATGCCCGATAATCTTTGGTGAAAGGTGATGAAGGGGGTGATGAAGGGAAGTGAAGAAGGGCTGTTTGGGCCTAAAATAGATACTGGAGTGCCAGGGAATCAGAGCCCACAACCTTCCCCCTTGCCCGGTTCTGTTCCGCACCTGCGGCCCTCTCCCCTCCCTCCTCCTCCACGGCCTTCCTGCCTGTCTCCGTCGCACCCGTCACTCCCAGAGACTCTCGAGTGGCTGTCTGCCAGCTTGCCCCCTGTCTGGTTTGCAGGTTGCCTAACGAGCCCTTCCTGATTACACACTCCACTCATTACTGCCCTAATTCTGCATCACAATTAATTGTGGTAATTAATAAATATTGATTACACCCAACAATTGGAGCTGATCTCCCTCCGTCATTAAGCCCTGCGGAGGCACCAGCCCCTTCTGCCTCTCTGACCTTCCCGTCCCCTTCAGGCGGTGGGAGGCGGCAGAGTAGGGCTGCCAAGTGGCAGCGGGGGATCTGCTGCGGGGACGGCGACACACGTTGCACCCGCCGTCGCCAGGATGTGACGCTATGCGTCGCTCTGGCAACGTCCCGTTGCCAGAGCGACGCGTAGCGTCACATCCTGGCGACGGCGGGTGCAACGTGTGTCGCCGTCCCCGCGGCAGAGCTCCGGTAAAAACTCGCAGATCCCCCGCTGCCACTTGGCAGCCCTACGGCAGAGCCCCTTCCCCGCAAAGCCGAAGGGCTGAAGGAGAGCCGGGGGTTTCTGCACGCACGAACAAGAAGTATGTCACGTTGGCAGGCAGTTAGGCCAGGGGCCTGTTTGTGACAAATGGTCCTGGGCCTGACCGGCTGCCAGCTTCTCCTCCTGACAGAGTTCCTGTGACAGCTGGGCTGTAGGCAGAAATTTAGGCTCTTCCAACAGTTGAACTTCTCACCTGGCAGTCCTCAAAGACAAAGGAGCTTTATCAGAAACTACCAATCCCGCTTTCAACATTAAATTAGGGTTGCCTGTCCCCTTTAATAGAGCCTTAATGGGATATTCTTTACCAAGCGATATATACTGCCATGCCATGGAATGCTTCAATTGCCCATTTCCACACATTAAACCTCTCTTAAAGGGACAGAATATTCTTCTGCAGGCTTGCTGGCAACCCTAAATAGTGCCAAATGGGAAGGACACCAGCGTTTGGAATAGCAGGACACTTTTGAAAGACAGCATATTTTTCAGAAGTATGCGGAACATGCTTTAAAAATAAAATAGAAGAGGAATTCTGTAGCGCTTTAAACAATAACACACATACTGTAAAGTGGATGCAGTTTGTGCTAAAAAGGGATGGGGGTGTTGAGATAGCATCATGAAATGGGTGGGTTCCAGAGTTAGGAAGCAAATCAAATTCACTTCTGATAAATGGTCAGGAAATTCTGATACTTGCCTAGATATTAGAAAAGAAATTAGCAAGGCATCTAGGCAGCACAGAGTATATGGTGCAAAGTTTTTGCTTTTAAAGGGCGAAGGAGTGAAAGGAAGTAAATCAGGAAGACACTGCAAGATTTCTATCCAAACCAATAGCAGGGCGGTTGATACCTCTTCAGTGTGCTTACTGAAACCCTGGGCCTCTCTTATTTACATTTTAAAAACTTTATTGTGCAATAGAATAGTCACATTTTAAGGCATCTAGTTAAAGGAGGGAGGCCCAACAATGCTAAAATGTGGGTTTGAATTCATTTAACAATTTCTCCCTTACTTGGTGCAGAATTCTATTTTTGATGTTTTATCTTTGCCAAGAATGACTTTCTATCCCTTGTTGAGATCACCCACCCATTTACATTAATGGTTGAACTATCAGCTTCAGAGAGTTTTCTTGATCATCCTTAGAAACAGAACCCCCAGTTCACTGTCCATGGGGTTCAGGGGCCTCTTCTGATGTGCTAGCTTATCAGAATTCTAACCTTGTTGGATGCGGCAGTTTGGTAGGAAAGGAGCTTATGTTTTAGATCCTGCCACTGGAAACAGCTAATTTGCCCTGCACACCTTGAGAATGAATGTGCCTGGTTTCATTGTCTCTTATGCTAGGTTTTGAGGTCTTTAGGAACGGAGAAAAGGTTTGAGTTCAAAAAAGACGTCTCTCTACTTGACCCGGGGCTGCGCCTGCAATAGTTCTCTGTCTAGAGAACTTTGTATCCATGATGCAACTTGGAACACGATGTGGGAAGCAGCTGCTTTTGAGCAGGACTCCTGGACTTCAAAAACCTTACCTCTTGTTCTAATGCAACAGAAGCTTATTGCCTTGGCAAGCCCTGTCAGTGCTTCAAGAGGCAGCCAGCTTGCAGGTTTGTTTCTACACTGCCTTAATCCAGGACCTGTTTATAATTTACTTACATAGCGTACATCTGCTCATTTGCCTGCATTGTCTCATATACCCTACATCTTCTTAAAATACTTCTGATCACACCATTCTTATCCTCATCTCACCAAGATATTCTATGCTGTTTAAGGATGGCTTGGACATATAATCCATTTTAACTCTGGTCCAGCATCCTTCCTGTTTTAACAGTAAGCTCACAGTGGCTCTACTGAACTCTAAGAGGTGGAAGTAACATCTCTATGCTCATTCCAGCTGCCTTTAAGTAGCTTGACAAAACTCAGGTTATGAATCAGGTCCTCTTGAAACTAGGATTGAATCTAAAGGAGAATTCTCTGCAATTAAAAACTGGATTTAGAGGTACAAACTTTCACATGAGGAGGCTACGAAGTGGAATGGCATAGAAGGAAAGTTTATGGAATGCTGCTTCCTTGCAGGACCAGTGGTGGTGGGGGCCTCTAGATGCATCTTGGATTTCTTCATTAGATTTATATTCAGCTCAGGCTCTGCCGAGCCCCCCAAAGTTGCCTTTCCTCATCATGGTGCCAATGCCTCAGGCAATCAGCAGGTGGCAGCACCTGCAAGGAGATGGAACTGTCCCACTTGCATCTAGATGAAGGTTTTAAAAGACGCTCCCCCCCCTTGCCTCTACCCCACTCCCAGCGTTTGCCTTGCCGACTGAGTGCATTCACACACGCCAGGGAACTGTGGGGTTGCACCTTTAATCTGTACACTGTGTAAACAAACAGTTTCTCCTATTTGTTTCATGTTTACGCACAGGCATGAGTAACAGCAGCTCCACGTCAGAGTAGTGATTAGTGCCACATGGATTGACGGTGTGCTTTCTTCAAAGGTCACATTTGAAATGGCTCTCGTTTAGAGTAGCTAGCCAAAATAGTAACCCTGGTACTCTCATAGGCAGTCTCAAACACACTCAAGTAGTGTTGGGTGATGTAATACCCAACAAGTAGTCTCCAACAGATCACTTCCCAGTTGTCACAGTTGTCTATGTGAGCCCAGGGAGGGAAGAGAAGAGAAGAGCCGGGAAGAGGAGGTCCCCAGACTCACAAAGGCAATGCCTGCCCATCCTTCTCTGCCCACTTCCTTGGAGACAAAGGGGAAAGAGAGGGAGGGAGGGTGCCTGTGTGTCGATTGCCAGGCACAAGTGGTTTAGGGGCTGGGTAATATTTCAGCGTTTTCCTGTTCCAGGTGATGCTTACTTTTGAGATCTGAGGGTAGACAGCCATTGCAGATGAAGTGTCTTTCAGAGGAGGTGAGAAGGTGGCATGAGGCATGTGCCTAATGTGTAGGAGGCAGTGTCGATGGGCATGGCAGGAGCACTGACTGTGTGCATGGCTGGGACAGGCGATCCACGTGTGCAAGTGTTTAGAAAACACCCCTTTCTTTCTCTCTCTCTCTCTCTGTGTATAGGGACACTTATTTGTACGTGTTCTCCTTCTGAATAGAAACCCAAAAGCGAAACTGTGTTCTTCTCTGGAGGGAGGAATGTCTGGGTGAGAATGGAATTGGTTTTCTCTCTTCTGTGGGGCAGCCAAATGCCTCACAGCACAGTCCCTGTCTCTGATGGGCCGGCGGCTCTCTCTGATCGCCAGGGAATCCGCTCCTTTTTTCTCATGAAGCCGCCTGATACGGAGTCGGGCCCTGGGTCCATCCAGGCCAGTTTTGTCTGCTCAGACTGGCTCTCCCAGGTCTTTCCCTTCCCCTCCTACCCGATCCAGGGACTGCCCCTGGGAACGTCTACATACTATCAATAGATGCTCTGCCACTGAGCCACTTTGCCATGGGGAAAGCGGCCCTTGATGAATTTCTGCCTGCCCTGCAGTCCTTAATGCTGCAGAGCTTCCGTCCATAAAAAACAAATAATTGGGTACACCTGTATTTTGGCGGGGAGGGATATCTGTGTGTCAGGGAAGGGACAGGGCCGTGTGAGGAACAGCTGTGTGTGCAGGGTGGGGGGTGGGGGGCAAGGGGATGGCTGGGTGTGCTCCTGTGGGGTGATGGATGTGTGAGATCAGCAAAGGAGATAGGTGTGTGTGTGTGTGGGGGGGTTCTCTGAGAGTGAGGAGTAGCCATATGTGTGGCTGCGGCTCTGCTGGTCTCTGTGGATGTGTTCCTTGCAGAGATTTATTGCACCATCCCCGATACCATCGGGCCCTTCACACAAGGGCAGCTTTATATTAGTTTTTCTCAGAGCTGAGGACAGTGGTTCCTGGCTCTGCCGGGCGAGAGGAAATGTCATTTTGCTGGGAGCTTCTGCCTAATAGGTTGATTTAACCCTGCCTGTGGCAGCCGTGCCTACCCAAACAAGGCCCATCCGACAGAAGTACTGAGGGCCGGAATTGCAGGTGCGTGTATGGGACAATTAGCAATGTTTGCTACTACCCTATTGTTCATACACACACAAATATCTCTGGCACAGTCCAGCCTTCCTGTTACCTTTCTGCACTTGTGCAATGTACAGAATCTGCTTTGAATGCCTTGAAAATCAGTAACTGTCGCCTTCTCCCCAGATGGGCCTCCCCAGTCCTTTGGCTATGTGGCTCTTGCCTTGATATCAATATAATTTGAGGTTCAATGACCTCTTGGAAGTTCTCTTTTGACAGACAGCTTTCTGCTCTTATACAGAATTGTTCCTGCGGCAATGAAAAGATATACACAGAGGCATATTTCCCCCCTGAGTTGGTATGAAATTCCTTCCTCAAATACACAGGGATAGGAAGACCTTCGTTAAACGAAAGGCACCCAAATCAGATAGCTGAATCACACGGAACGACTTCACACTAGATCAACGGTAGATTCAGGGGGACAGCCCTGAAACGGGGGTGGGTGGGTGGGCAGGAGATCCTTCAGAAAGCCAGGGCTGACCATCTGGGGACAAAACGGTGCCCCGTGAATATCCCCTGCCACTACTGGCCACTAGTTTGGACTCATTTTTTGTTTCTGTGGTCTTCTCCTTGGCCTGTGGAACGAAGGTTGTCTGGCTGCAGACTTACCCTGAGCAGATTTACTGAGTGGTGTTTTATCCCAAGGAAGGATGCATGAGGGTTGATCCCACATTTCTTACAAGGAGTGGAGGGCGAGGCAGGCTGGGCTTCTCCCATCAGTTCCTCCTACGGCCCTCCTGCGATCCCCCCAACAGGCATCCTGAAGAGGATTTAGGGGTGCCTACTACACAACAGGCAACGGAGAGAGGAAATCAGTAGGGGGAACTCACACTGCTTCCTCCCAAGAGGCAGTGGAAAACTTATAACTACTGGGGAAATAGTAGGCTTGCCAGCTGCCTGGAGAAAGAAATGTCCAGTCCTTTTAATAGTCGCTTTAATAAGGGGTGTTATTTATCACTTGATGTTATTTACCTCCGTGCTTTGAAGGGGCATTTTTCCAGCAGTCCTGATGGCAGCCGTAGGTGCTGTCCAGCAATTCTGTGCTATGCTGGAGAATGTGGAACTATGGAAAACAGTTTCTTTTGTTGCATGCTCGTTGTCACTGTATCAGGACACTCAAAGTAATTTATTTAAAATATATATTTTATGTATAACATTTATTTCCTGCCTTTCCATCACAGTAAACGAGGAGGTTGGAGCTGCGGTGGCTCAAGTGGTTAAGACGCTGAACTGCAGGCTGTGGAAGGTCGGTAGTTCAGCAGTTCGAGACCCGAGTTGCCGCATGACGGAGTGAGCTCCCGTTTCTAGTTCCAGCTCCTGCCAAACTAGCAGTTCGAAAGCAAGACATTGCAAGTAGATAAATAGGTACCACTTCAGTGGGAAGGTAACAGCATTCCGTGCGCCTTGGTGTTTAGTCATGCCGGCCACATGACTACGGAAACGTCTTTGGACAGTGCTGGCTCTTCGGCTTTGAAATGGAGATGAGCACTGCAACCCTAGAGTCGGATTCGACTGGCTTTCAAGCAAAGGAACCTTAATGTAATAGTTAAAACACACACACAACATTGTATACACGTATAAGGCACTATTTCTAAGTTTGTTCTAGGTAAAGGTAAAGGTTTCGCTTGCTCGA
Source organism: Gekko japonicus (assembly GCF_001447785.1). Lineage (NCBI taxonomy): Eukaryota > Metazoa > Chordata > Lepidosauria > Squamata > Gekkonidae > Gekko > Gekko japonicus. Next base: position 98,960 of record NW_015176516.1, on the reverse strand, counting down.
AAGCCAGTCGAATCTGACTCTAGGGATGCGGTGCTCATCTCCATTTCCAAGCCGAAGAGCCAGCACTGTCCAGAGACATTTCCATGGTCATGTGGCCGGCATGACTAGACACCGAGGCGCACGGAATGCTGTTACCTTCCCACCAAAGCGGTACCTAT
>NW_015176516.1:96511-98142 GCF_001447785.1 Gekko japonicus | reverse complement strand
TCCCCGCCCCAAACCCCACCCTTCTAAGGCTCCACCCCTAAAATCTCCAAGAATCCCCCGACCCAGAGCTGGCAGTCCTTCATGTCCATCTAATCTCCCAACAAAGCAGAGTCCTTCTTCCTGAGGTTCTCAACCAGAGGCGTCTCTGGCACTAGCAAATCACTATAGCAGCCATGAAACCATCCATATTCCTTTGGAGTAGGGCTGCAGCATGTGTGATCCACCGGGCTAGTTACCCCCTAGTCGTGTACTGTGGCTAAGGCTGCCAACTTGGGGCTGGGAAATTCCTGGAGATTTGGAGATGGGGGTGGAGCAGGGTCAGGGAGCTCAGCTGGGTACAAGGCCCAAAAGTCCACCCTCCAAATCAGCCGTTTCCTTCAGGGGGAAGTGATCTCTGTCATCCGGAGATCAGCCGTAGTTCTGAGGAATGTCCAAGCCCCCGTCTGGGCGTTGGCAGCCCTAACCACGGCCTGCCAGGTTTCTGACCAGAGGTGAACATCAGCCTGCCTTGGCTACTACTCAGCACTGGTAAGAAAGTGGCTGAAGGGGCACCTCCCACCTTCTGTTTCAGGCCTCCCCCCAAGAGAGACAATACCAGTCAGAACCCGTGACTGACACCCACCTCCTGTTTTTGCAGTTCCCGTTAGAAAGCAAAAGGAGGGGGGCCTCTATCAAGCGTGCATGGCTAGGAGGCAGCTTGCTGAGCCAGAAACTCTTAGGGTGCAAAGGCAAACTCGTTGGCGACATCATGGGTTCATCCTAGGCAGAAACTTGCAACTATCCTTGAAGGAGAGGGAGATTATTTTATTCTGAGGGGGATGTGGTGGCGAGAACCTGCAGCAACAGTGGCATTAACACACATAGGGAAAGTGAGCCTGGTGCCTGGCCAGTGTGAGGCAGAGGGGCCCGGGCTATAAGCAGCAGAGGGCTGGAAGCAAACCGTCTGCGAGGCTTGGGCCAGGTGGAGGAGAGGGGGGGAGGGGGGACCACCGTTGCAACATCTTGTGTTGCCTCTCAGTCCTGAGCAGCTCGGATGGTGACAGAGACTGATGGGTGTAGCGGATGCACTTGAGAGGAGGACATGAGTGGGGGACGCAGAGGCAGGGGGGGGGCAGGGGTTCTTTCCTTTAACATCTTCATTAACGACACAGGGAGGAGAGCCGGCAGCGGTAATGAAATCTGCCTGGCATTAAATCAGGGGGTGTGGATGGTGCAGGGCAGGGCAGGTGTCAAGAAGCGGTGGTGCTCGGGGAGCTGCGGCTGCAAGATTTATGGTCACGGGATGGCCAAGGGAGATTTATGTCAGACAAGGGCAGCCCATAGAACCAGGGAAGTTGGCAGAGGCAGGGGCTCAGGGGGGGAAGTGGAGACATGAGGAAGACCACAGGACGAGAACTGGGCAGGGTTGCAGACAGTGCTGCCAAGAGATTTCTTGGATTGTGCTCTGGAGGGGAGTGAGTGGCTACACAGCCCCAGAGGAGCCGAGACAAATGAGGGGGGGGACAGAAATGAGAGAACATCGACGACGGCGGCAGTGGCGGCAGAGTAGCGGCACGGCACGGCGATCCCTGATGGCCAGAAGGAAAAGGCAGCAGCGTCTGGCACTCAGCAACGGTGGAGGTGGAGTCACG
>NW_015176516.1:94895-96330 GCF_001447785.1 Gekko japonicus | reverse complement strand
AGCGTGCGGTGACGTAAAGCGCATGCGCGGCGGAGCCGGATGTGGACGTAGCCGGGCTGGGGCTGCTACGGGCCGCGTGCCAGAAGATCGCGGAGCTGAGAAGACTGGCCTTAGACAGCAAAAAGGACGGGACGCCGACCCCAGTGGACCGCCGGAGGAAGAGAGCCGGGGAACAGCTAAAACCCACCCCCTGGGTGCCGGTAGGCAGCCCCACCCCCAGTAACAGATGTGGCCATAGTCTAGGGAATTAACTTGCACTTGCAACGTAACTGTAAACCGCTCTGAGACGTCTGGGTCTGGGCGGTATATAAACCAAAATGTAAAGTGAAGTAAAAGTTCGCGTCCAGGGACACTTTTAAGACCAAGAAAGTGTTATTCGAAGTATAAGCTTTTGTGTGTACGCGCACAGATGTGCGCGTGCACACGAAAGCTTATACTTTGAATAACACTTTCTTGGTCCTAAAAGTGTCCCTGGACGCGATCTTTGTTTTGCTGCTTCAGGCCAACACAGTCGGTTCCCCAACTGAATCTGTCTTAATAGAAATGAGGGCAGCTGAGTGTAAGAGAGGACGAGAAACAGAATGTGACAGGAAACTGGGTCAAGGGAAGCCAGCGATATGTGGAAAGAGCGGCCAGCGGGCACTATGAGGAAAGTCTGGAACTGGAAAGCTAGGGGAGAACAGCAGGCTTGGCTTTTGAGATGGGTATTAGGGTTGCCAACCTCCCGCTGGGGCCTTGACATCACCCAGAGTTCCATCTGATCTCCAGAGGACAGGGATCGTTCCCCTGGTAAAAATGGCGGACTCAATGCCATTGTCTGTTGCTGAGGGCCCTCCCCTCTGCAAGCTCCACCTTTCCCAGGCTCCCCCCTCCAGAATTTCCCCAGCCCAGAGCTGGCAACCCTACCAGCTATTCAGTGCCCACCTTAAGCCATGTGATGGCATCCCAAGAGAAGCCCAGACCTCCCTCCCTGTGTCCTTGGCTATTGTCACTACCTCCTCCAGACCATGATGGTCTCTGCCTTTACTGAAACTATAGGGTGTGTGTGGGTGTGTATATGCATGTTCCAATATGAGGAGCTCTGAGGCCTTGAAAAATTCCTGGAGGTTTAGGGGTGGTGTCTGGCGGGGGACCTAGTTTGGAGAGGGAGGGGGCTCAGTGGAGATGCGATGCTTAGTGGGGATGTGATGCCACAGAGTCAGTCTGAAGGCTCCCAGGGAACTGAGTTCTGTCCTGGAGATTAGTTGTAGCAGCTCTGGGAGAATTCCGGGCCACACCAAGGCATATCGACTTCAAGGTGGGGCCTGGAGTCCCCCCAGAAGGGCAGACATTACTCCCCTGGAGGATACAGCAGCTGCAGAGGTCAGACTCTATGGCAGTGGTGGCGAGCCTATGGCATGGGTGCCAGAGGAGGCACTCAGAGCCCTCTCGGTCG
>NW_015176516.1:87798-94538 GCF_001447785.1 Gekko japonicus | reverse complement strand
CCTCCCCAGGCACTGCCCCAAAATGCCCATGAATTTCCCAGGCTAGCTTTGTAAGGCATCATGTCTTTCAGAAAGGCCCCGTTTTGCTTTCTACCTGATTCTCCTGTTTGGTTTCAGTTAAAACCAGTAGTCCAAAGTTACCTCATCCAGTTGGAAGTAACCTGGGAAAAGTTCATAGCTATGCGAGAGAAACTATCTACCTCTAGAAGCCATACTTAAGAAAGATGTCAAACAATCAGATGACAGAATGTTGTACCGTTTATTGGCTTCACAAAATACAGTGGTTATTGAAGCGGTGGCTAATTTCTGTAACTGCCTTATAATGAGGAAGCTATGTGTTAAATCAATGAACTGAAGGGTGACTGTTTATGACTCTGATCCATGCCAATAAAGGTTTTGAATTGAATTGAAATTGAACTATCTACCTTGTGAAGAGGGGCCCACACCCACCACTGTCTGACTGGTAGGCTTTCTTGGGTGAGACTCGGCCTCTGCCCTCTGAGGTATCGTGTTCTATAACTGGAGCAAAACTTAGTGCCCTGGCAAGAGCACATACCGGCCTGGCCACTCTCAGAGGGAGCCCTCTGGCCTCTGGGCTTCTGAAAATGGGCATGTCTGACCTCCACGGCAGGAAGACGTAGGAAGGCTTACCTGAATAGGCTATCCCCCCCCCCCGCTAAACTTAATATTACTCCTCGGGCTTTTTTCCCTTTCCCCCTTCCTCAGGTTTATCTGTGTTTCCTACCTGGTTCATGGCCTAATCCCTTGTCTTATCTGTGACCCCCTAAGCTTGTTTCTTTCCTCCATCTCCATTCGAGCTCTAGAGAGCTTGGGGTTCCCGCCTGCGGTGCGCCAGGGAGACCCCATTAGCAGGGTAATTTCCTGACGAGATTCCTCATTTTCCTGCTCTTCGAAGCTTTTGCTGCCGCTGCCGCTGCCACCTCCTCTACATTATGACCTTGACAGAAATAGCTCTGCTTTTATGCTACCAGCCTTCATCAAACTTTCCTCCAGCACCAGCTTCTCTCTAAAGCTCCTCTCACACACACACCATTCTGGGGTCCACAGAGGATGGGAAAGAATGGGGGTTCCAATGGGAGACTGGAGCCTATTAGAATGTGTGTGTGTGGGTCTTGTTGCCCTTAGCTCTGGAACCACGAGAATCCAGTTTGGCAATGGAAACGGCAACATTAAATGCTATTCAGAGGTCTGGATAAAGATAGGAAAGTGGACTCAGTCTAGTTTTAGTCCACTGCAGCATTTTGCCCTAGCAGGGGAGGGGGTGGGGAAGGCCCAAATAATGGTGGACTGCTTGGTCTTCAGGTGTATAGCTCCCTGCTCTCCGTTTTAGACAGAGTGCCAGCACATGACTGTAATTCTCACACTCCCGAGTGACACAGAAGGTCCTTTGTGCTCTGGGGGTGGGGTGGGGGGGCATTAGATTGTACGATGGCATGAATGCAGCAGGACGCACCCGTGCCTCTAGGGCTCCCACCTGGCTCAGCCTATATACTAAATATTTAAAATTTGCACACACTTATTTTAATGAACAGGTTACATTAATTTTACTGCTAAGATTACTTTTATAAATTGCAAGCAATGAATGAAATATGAAGACCAGTTTTGCACTGCATAATAACAGAATATTAAATGAAAGCCATCTTCCTGTGTTGGTGGATGAGAGTTCCTTATTTTTTTTTAAAGGAAAAAAAATGTTATAAACCAAGAGGTTTTAAAAATGTCTATAGAGATATACCTGTTATGTTTTGTTTATTAAAATAAACAGAAGCAACATCAGCAAACACAGTCGTAGTATACAGGACCTGAACAGTAGACACAAGCACGAACAGATTATGTAGGCCTAGTTTTTACTGAGGAGGTGTATCACTCCAGATGGTGTGTGTAAGACAAGATGGAATGCTCACTTGAAGAGAAGAGGAAGAAGAAGAAGAAGAGATTGGATTTATACCCTGCCCTTCACTCAGAGCGGCTTACAAACTCCCCACAACAGACACCCTGTGAGGTGGGTGGGGCTGAGAGAGCTCTGGCAGAAACTGCTCTTTCAAGGACAGCTCTGACAGAACTTGCATACTCTTAAGAGAATGTATGTTCAACATTGTGCAATAGCTTAGGCTCATTCTTCCTGTAAGGACCAGGGCTATTTCTGGGCAGGAACGCACAGGAACGGAGTTCCGGCTGGCTTCAGAATTGGCCATGCCCACTACAGCCAAAACCTCTGCGTGCCTGGCTACAGAGGGAAGGCCTGGAGAGCGACCCCCCAGTGACTCCAAGGTGGGTGGGCCTGGGGGGGCCTGGAAGGATCGGGGAGGCATTTAAATGTGCCTTCCCTGGCCTGTCCAAGGGCCGGCTTGCCCGGGCTCTCCACAGCTGTGGGGGACCCAGGCAAGCCAAGGGAAGGCAGTTTAAACTGCCTTCCCTTCCCTTCATGTGGGGGGGCTTGCCCGGGCAAGCCAAGGGAAGGCATGGGGTGTGGCCTAATATGCTAATGAACTCCAGTTGGGTGTGGCCTATTATGCTAATGAGTTCCTGGTGGGCTTTTTCTACAAAAAAATCCCTGGGAAGGCCAACTACCAACCCCACATGCAAGAGGTGCCTTTGCTGCGCATCACTCACTTCTAGCCTCAACTTAGATCCCCCAGTCACTGTTGAGTTCAGTGATGCCAGCTTAAGCCTTCAGTTTCTTTGGTTATTCAGATCCTGGTGGAAATGCACCTCTGCTAATCCTTGGCATTTTGTTCTACTAGACTGTATGAACAGAAAATAGCACTGATGGAGGAGAGATGGTATTGAGGCTTCAAGGGACTTCCTACATTTCCCTGGACTTGCTCATCAGGGATAGCGAGAAGCTGAATCCATGGAATCACGCCATGTGAGAATGGCAGCTGTGAAATGCAACATTCTCAGTAATAAATAAAAGCCGGGAACAGCAGTAAGCAATCTACACAGCTGCCACGGTCTCCCAAGAGACAGGCCACTCAGAGCCAGCCCGAGAGTTTTCGATGGCCCTTCTCACCCAGGTATGTGCAGGACCCAGGCACACACCGCGAGGATGACCTGGTCGTTTGCAGGGCTGGCCCCCTGCTGTGCCCCAGGTATGCATGGAGCTGTTGCCAGGGGCCGAGCATGATGAAGCCAGTGGCCGTCTCCCTTTCCTCCTTCCCTCTGTTTGGGTCCTGGGGAGGGGAGGGCAGGCTGGGTAAGCACGCCTGGTCTCCAGTGCCACTGCGGATGACACGGTGCTTCTGGGATCTGAATAGCAGCACTGGAGTCAGCGACACTGCCTGTATCTGCCACTTGCTGCAACGGATCCAGCCCTGGCCAGAAATCGCCCCGAGCATCTTTTGGTGTTCTTCCTCAGGTGCCGCAAGCACTCACCCAAGTCCATCTAACGGCCAGACTGGCTCTGTGGCCAATGGTTCATCGGGTCCAGTATCATCTATGCTGGGCCACAGTGGCTCTCCAGGTCTCTTTCCCTGCTTTCCTCTCTGCAATTCTGTTTTAACAGCTGGGTCCGGGACTGGACAACGTATCGACCATATTATGTTGTCGTACAGTGGAACGATGGCTCTTCCCTGGGGCAATGGCTCTTCCAAGGTTAAAGGATACCAGTTTGGCTTTATGGAGGAGAATCTTACAGGGATGAATGATAAGACTGTGTGAGCGTGTCTGGGAATAAGAAGCACCAGAGGACAGAGAACTCCCTCAGTTGCACCCAAATAATCCCCCTTGATGCCACCCTATGGGGGATATATCACTGAACCGTGTCAGCTTGGCACTGCACTAGTGTCACTGAGTAGATCCTCGCCCTCTGCAACTAATCCGTGAGTGATTATGAGGCATTTGTACCGGTTGCTTGTCTTTCCCCAAATTGACTCTAAGCATTTAAGCATTCTACAGGGTGTATGTGTAAGCAGCAGGGCTCTTTTTGGGCAGGAACGCACAGGAACGGAGTTCCGGCTGGCTCCCGAGTTGGCCACGCCCAGCAGGAGCTCATTAGCATAATAGGCCACACCCAACAGCAGAAACTCATCAGGACTGGCTACATTAGGGGTGTGTGGCCTAACATGCAAAGGAGTTCCTGCTACAAAAAAAGGCCCTGGGTTTGGACAACAAACAAGGTAAACAGAATAAGAAGGGAAAGGTGGGTGTGGCTGGATGACCACACTTCTGGTAACATGGCGGTGTGGCCTAATGTGCTAATGAGCGGTGCTGTCAGGGTGTGGCCTAATATGCTAATGGGTTTTGCTGTTGGGTGTGGCCTATTATGCTAATGAGTTCCTGCTGGGCTTTTTCTACAAAAAGAGCCCTGGCAGTATGATGGAGGCACTGCTATCTATGCTCATCGCCTTACACAAAGGTGAGCAGCATTTGTGAGATCTCTGGCGTCTGAGGCCCACAGGTGTCTGGGGCTCCTCATGACTGGATCATCCATGGGTGAGGCGTAGATGCTGGCCTGCAGTGCGGAGCACCCGCTTCATTGACAGCCATCAGAGCCAGAATGGATTCACATTTATTTTTATTTGTATAGACATTTACAACCCGCTTCTCTCCCCCAGTGAGGGCCTTATGAGAGCCAGCGTGGTGTAATGGTTAAGAGGGGCGGACTCTCATCTGGAGAGCCGAGTTTGATTCCCAACTCTTCCGCATGAAGCCAGCTGGGTGGCCTTGATCCAGTCACAGTTCTCTCAGAACTCTCTCAGCCTCACCTACCCCATAAGGTGTCCGCAGCCTACCCTGCCGCATATGGTGTCTGTTGTGGGGAGAGGAAGGGAAGGATATTTGGGGGGGGGGTATTTGTGTGTGTGTGCTTGCAAGCCTGGAAGTCATGGTGACTTCTGGCAACCCCTAGTGGGGCTAAGACATTTTCAGAAATGTGGCATTGATATTACCTGCCTCTGCATCCCAGCCCCGGTATTCCTTGGAGGTCGCCCTTCCAAGTACTTGCCATGGTCGGCCCTGCTTAGCTTCCAAGATCTGATGAGATCGGGCTTGCCTGGTGTTGGGTGATAGCGAGATATTGAAAAAATAGTATTTAGCAGAGATAATATAGCCCAGCAGAGCCTGAGTAAAATAATTCAGACTGAGAGTCCATGTGTGGTTAAAATATAAAGTTTTTACTAAATTCTAGCACAGGGAAGGGTAACTGGGATGAAAATAACAACAGAGCTAACTGGCTACATCCTTACACTACAAAGACAAAAACTAGAAGAGAACAGTTATGGCTATTCCTACTTCTTTTTGAGAACAGCAAACAAAGACGGGAAGAGGAGCCATAAAATGCTAAAACACTTTGACACTTTCGTCCCAATCAAACTCCTAGATCAGGGAGAAAATTCCCAGGCTTCTTACAGCTAAAGAACATTGGTTACATGAGAAACATGTGACTTCCTGTGAGTAACATAAACAAACATTTAACCCCAGATGTACTGAGTGTTTTAAACTTGTAATACCCAACACCTGGGCTATCCAGGTGAGGGTAGGAAGGAAAGGAGACTGTAAGCCATTTTGAGACTCCTCAGGATAGAGAAAAGCGGGGTATAAAAATCAACTCCTCCTCTTCCTTCTTACATCCTCCTCCTCCCCTCCTCTATTTTATCCTCACAATAGCAGCCCTCTGAGGTTGGTTAGGCTGAGAGTGTGTGACTGGCCCAAAGACACCCAGCAACCTTCCATAGCAGAGTGGAGATTGGAACCTGGTTCTCCCTGATCCTAATCTAACCACTACACCACACTAGCTCACATTCATTCATCCTTGTTTCTTGTGGGGTTTTGCTTCTCCATTCCCAGGCTACTGAATATAGGATTATGTCATACCGGGGAAAGGAATATGCTTTTGAGAGGATATTTCGATTGCCGCACTGCCAGGTCTTCTCTACCTGCCCACCTTTCCCTTCAAGTCATCTTCAACCATCCCAAACTCAATAGTCAAACTGGCTGGCAACATCTCCCAGGCTGCAGCGGCTGGAAGGCCACACTATCCCCAGTTCTCATAAAGCCTACCACGATAAAAGTGCACGGGTCAGGCAGCACCCGGCTATCACAGTGCAAAAACAAAAAAATTAGAATTAAAAAAGGGTTCTCTTGGCACCAGGAACGTGTGCTTTCCCGTCTGTGGACGCGGCACGGAGATTGAGGGCTACAGAGGAAGTGCACGCAACATCCATGAAAGCGGCCATGGAAATTGGAAGCAGTGCCTGCTAAGTGAGAGTGCTGAGCCAGAGTCACAGAAGTGCCCGTTGCCAAGGGAGACGGCCCAGGGAGCCAGGGACATGAGCAGGAGCCGCAACTTCTGTAAGTGGCAAAGTCAGAACAGGGGCACGGCCTGGACATCAGAGGCCTCGGCAAAGGTGATGTCCAGCAGCGAGAGGGCTCTTCGTTCCCAGACCTTCCCTGCAAGCCACAGAAGCACCTTCCAGTGGCATCAACTGCCGCACCCAGCCCCATTGGTCCCCCAGTGGCTACTATTCCTCGGTCCCAGCTCCCCGCACCCTCCCCCTGAATCTCTCCCCAACCCCCCCTGCCCTCCCCCGGCATGCATGCTGACATTCTCCACCTCTTTGCTCTGCCAAGGAAACACAGCTCGGATGCCAGCATTCCATCGCTTTTGCTTGGGATATTAGATCCGTTTGGATTCAGCAATTTCAATTCATTTCAAGCCTGATTTTGCAGCAATTTTCTAACCCAGTGGGATAGGATTTTGCTTCTGATACCTCCTCCCT
>NW_015176516.1:82400-87740 GCF_001447785.1 Gekko japonicus | reverse complement strand
GATACCTTAACATTTGTGTTGGCCCTGTGTACAGCATGCCTCTTACACTGGTGAAACAAAATGCTTTCATCTCCTCGTCCCCTGCTGCTCTCAATCAGCTCGCAGGCGAAACAGCCTACTCCAGGCTCTCAGCAGGCATTTGCCCAGCTTCCGCTCTGGCACTGAATCTCCAGGTCTCCTACCCCCTTTGTCTTTTACCAGCAGAAGTTACACCAGTGGAAGACACTCCATTCCTCTCATTCTGTCTACTGACCTGTATGGTTTCCCGTGTGTGCTATCTTACCAGTTTGCCCAGAGTACAGAGTTTCACCACCTCCAGCTGTTTCCTGTGACGTGTGGAGCTGGCAAAGCTTTGGCGGACGTCAGTTGCATCGTAGTTTGTTTAGCATTAATTTTGTAAAGGGCTGTTATGACCTTTTGCAAATTCCCTCCTTCTTTAGCAGTCCCAGAAGACAGAGTTCCACCCACCGTATACACTTTGTTTAGTTTGCCGGCCCTTCTTCTTGGAGTTAGCATCACTGCCTTCCAAGATACAGTGTCGTTCTGAGTGTCTATGTGGCTGGTCTAGGTAGGATTCCCTACGAAAGCTTAAAATGTTACCTACATTATTTTTTGGTCAAGAAACTTTTATTTTCTTAATACATTTCACAGATTCAATACAGTTTTCTTATAGTCAGTTTCCCTTCCCCCTCCCTCCTCTTCAGTGGCTTCCCGCAATGCGTTTCCCCTGTGTTCCAAAAGTCTTGTATATTCTATGATAACAATCTTGTTCTTAATATTGATCTAAACAAAGTAAATTTCGTTTTACATCCCAGTTTTTTTCTAGATAAATCTTGAAGTCAACCCATTCCTCAAAAAATTCTTGGTCCTCCTTGTTGTTTAATTTTTTTGTTATTTTATCCATTTCTGCCATGAACAGAGCCTTTTGTATCCAATCTTCTATTTCTGGTATTTTCTCTTGTTTCCAGCATTGTGCATAGACCATTCTTGCCGTTGTTATTAAATACCAGAATAGAGTCTTTTTCTTCACATTTAGTTCTTCCATTTTAAGTCCTAAAAGCAGAATCTCAGGTGCTCTTTTAAAGGAAAATTTCAGTATTTTTTGCATTTCACCGTGAACTTTTGTCCAAAAGTCCACAGCTTTATCACATGTCCACCACATATGGTAAAATGAGCCTTCGTGCTTCTTACATTTCCAACATTTACTAGACATATTTTGATTCATATTTGCTATTTTCTTAGGTGTCATGTACCATCTATACATCATTTTATAACAATTCTCTCTTACATTGGTACACATCGATATCTTAATAGAATTTTTCCACAAATATTCCCACGAATCTATTGTCACTTCCTTATTCATGTTAATTGCCCATTTTAACATTTGTTCTTTTACAGTTTCATCTTCTGTATACCATTTCAACAAATTAAAATGTTACCTACATTATTGATCTATGCAAGAATCCTGTAAGATAGGCTAGTATCGCTTTTTCTGTACTGCAGATTTTGGAAGCAAAGGATGAGAGTGTGACTGGCCTAAGGCCACCCCCACTGTTGTGGCAGAGATGAGATTCGAACAAGTAACTTCCGCTTTCACACCTCATTCTCTTAATCGCTACACTAATTGCTTCCACAGAATTATCCCTCTTCTTCCACCCTCTCCTCTATTCTCAGCGTTTCCTTCCACATTTCGTGCATTAAGAGCTTCCATTAACTACAGGAAATTCTGGCTTGTGGACCTCAGTGGGGAGTCTTCTGGGGGGGGGGCATGATGGCAGGAGGTTTCCCACTGAAGGTGGGGAGGGGAGTGTTGTGAGAAATTCTAGTACAGAAAGTTTGGGTGAGAAAAACCAATGTCTAATCATTGCCTTTATCTGCATTTCTGTACGCTGACAGTTTTTTCTTCTTGCTTAGCTTCACTGAACCACCAAGCGCCACGCCCCGCTTGCATCTTTGCGATCACGTCACAGATGTTTTTATCTCCTTTGCTGGGAACATTTAAGAACTTTATAATCTAAACATTTTAGGTTGCCAGTCAGAATGCAAAGTATTATCTGCCTTTGTTCTGTGAACAAAGTTGCAACCTCTGTAATAAGAAGAGTGTTGGGTATTACAAGTTGATAACACTCAGTATATCTGGGGTTAAATGTTTGTGTTGCTCACAGGAAGTCACATGTTTCCCATGTAACCAATGTTAGTTTAGATGCTGGAAGCCCGGGAAATTCTCCCTGATCTAAGAGTTTGATTGGAACGAATGTGTCAAAGTGTTTTAGCATTTTATGGCTTCTCTTCCCGTCTTTGTTTGGAGTTCTCAAGAAGAAGAAAGAAGAGCAGCCATTACCCTCTTCTAGTCTTGTCTTTTGTAGCGTAAGGATGTAGCCGTTTAGCTCCGTTGTTATTTTCATCCCAGTTACCCTTCCCTATGCTAGAATGTAGTAAAAACTTTCTATTTTAATCACACATGACTCTGAGTCTGAATTATTTTACTCTGGCACTGCTAAGCTATCTTATCTCTGCTAAGAACCAATTTCCTTCTTTTTTTAAACCCAACAAAGAGTAACCTTCTGTAAACTGTTACACCTTCATACCTTGTAAAGAGTGCCTTTGCCAGCGCTGGCCATTTCTCTCACACACACTGTTAGCCTTCGGTGAAGAGGCATCACCTGGCGCATACGAACGAGGGTAGGGGGGGTGGTTACTTCTTCGCTGTCTCTTTGGAACTCAGTCAGGACAACTGTCCATTTGGGTTACATCGAGGCAGCCCAGAGGGCCTCCGCTCCATGCCGGGGGATAAACTCTGTGATCTTCACTAACCCAGGGCTGTTTCTGGGCAGGAACGCACAGGAGCGGAGGTCCGGCTGGCTTCAGAGTTGGCCATGCCCAAAATCTCTGCGCATGCGTGGCTAAAGAGGGAAGGCCTGGAGAGCGACACCCCCCCAGCGACTCCGAGGCAGGGGGGGGGCCTGGAAGGATCAGGGAGGCATTTAAATGCCTCCTTGGTATCATTGCCATACTATGGATGTCTGTCTAAACTTTAAGAATGGGCGGGTGGTTTAACTGTCAGAGAGGGGCTCAGAATCGTGTCAGTGTAGTCTGTTTGCAATAACTTGGGGGGGGGGTGTCAGTCTGCATGCATGATCACAATGGAACTCCACACTCTTCACCCAGAGCTCCTGGATTCCACATGCCGCAAGATCCACAGGTTCCCTGCATCCTGATTGGTCCCGGGACAGGAATCGCTCCTTTCCGGAGCTTCTGGCAGCAGCGGCTCTTTGATGTGACACACCAAGGTAGGTCCGATCCTGCGGAAGTAGCTTTCCTCTTTCATGGTGGATCTCTACGAGAGGGCAGAAAAGGGTTACAGGTAGCACTCATTTGTTAAAAGAGGAGCCAGTTCTGCTGCCAGTTGGCTTCAAAGGTATAAGAGTGGTGTAGGTGCCACCCTCCCTCTCCTTTAAGCTGCATTCCAGCTAGGGCTGCCAAGCCGCGGCGGGGGATCCATGCGTCGTCACAGGATCCCTGCCGCGGGGGGACAGCGATACGCGTTGCACCGGCGTCGCCAGGATGTGACGCTACGCCCTAACACACACATATAGAGACGTGTAAACACACATTCTCCCAACAGGGAGCAGAAGATTGATCTGTACACAAGAGCATTAAAAGAGTCCTTCTGGATCAGACCAAGGGGCCAGAGAGACTAGCAGCTTATACCCACAGGCCTAGGAGGTTCATGTGACCCTTGAGGATTAGTTCACTGGCTGCCAGCAATTGATACTGGGGCAAAGATCTGTGTTATGCATTAACAGATGGGGTTGTAATCCACAAGTATATGGGTGGGGTGTGTTGGAAATATGTGTTGCAAGGTCTAATCCAGTCATTATAGGGTTAATCTGTTTACCTTGTGTGCATTATACTAATGAGTTCCCGCTGGGCTTTTTCTACGAAAAAAGCCCTGCCCTAACCAATTGCTATCTCCTTTAAGAAGTAAGTGTTTGTATATTGTTTAATTATTTGGCCGAGCACCTAGCGACTTGCTGGCTCATGCCTATTGTTTTTATTAACTTTGATTAACTATAATAAAGGAAGTTTCATTTTGAGTAACCTTGTAAAGAGTGCCTTTGCCAGCGCTGGCCATTTCTCTCACACACACTGTTAGCCTTCGGTGAAGAGGCATCACCTGGCGCATACGAACGAGGGTAGGGGGGGTGGTTACACACACACTAGGGCTGCCAAGCCGCGGCGGGGGATCCATGCGTCGTCACAGGATCCCTGCCGCGGGGGGACAGCGATACGCGTTGCACCGGCGTCGCCAGGATGTGACGCTACGCCCTAACACACACATATAGAGACGTGTAAACACACATTCTCCCAACAGGGAGCAGAAGATTGATCTGTACACAAGAGCATTAAAAGAGTCCTTCTGGATCAGACCAAGGGGCCAGAGAGACTAGCAGCTTATACCCACAGGCCTAGGAGGTTCATGTGACCCTTGAGGATTAGTTCACTGGCTGCCAGCAATTGATACTGGGGCAAAGATCTGTGTTATGCATTAACAGATGGGGTTGTAATCCACAAGTATATGGGTGGGGTGTGTTGGAAATATGTGTTGCAAGGTCTAATCCAGTCATTATAGGGTTAATCTGTTTACCTTGTGTGCTGTTGTTTAGAGTGACCTGGAAGGAAACCTGGCTCAGAGCCAATGAAAACAAAGCCTGCGGAACTGAAGCCTATTTACTAACAATCATTGGTTAATGCATTCAGGTGATTTCCTTCTAGGGATCAAGAAGAAGAAGAATCTCCATTACAGTTGTCTGCCTTAGGTCTGTTATTTTGTAGCTTTTCCCGTGTGCCCGTTTCCCTTAGAAATAAAGATTTTTGCACAGAAAGAAATGCCTCCTCTCCAGTGAAGCAAAGATCCATTGCAAACTGAGTATCTAAGTATTTTTGCCAATTTTTCCAGCAGGGGGAACCATTGGTTGGGGGGGGGAGGGGAGGTTTAGGAACCACAATCTCAATGCCTGTCTGTGTTCCTGCAAGGCAGTTAGGAAATTTATCTAGTCCTTTCCCAAATGACAGGGCCATTAGCCACTGGTAATGCTCCTCTTGACTATGCCCTAGTAACATTTGATGCTCAACAATGAGTCTTTAAATCTTGTCTATCCCTGGGCTTTTGGAACCTGCATGTTAAGGAAATAGCCTTCCCATTGATGCTGAGCAGCTCTCTCCTGGTCTGGAGCCATTTCCCAGGGGCTAACAAGCATAAGGCAGCCTGTTCCAGTTTGCGCAGCAGGGAAACACACTCTGCCCTACAGTCCTCTGCCTTCTCATCAACTGCTGCTT
>NW_015176516.1:78581-82343 GCF_001447785.1 Gekko japonicus | reverse complement strand
CCTGGTCAGTGGTGATATCCTGGGAATCTATATGTCACCTTAAGTTTGGGGGTGGATGAAAAGTAGGGTACAACTGTAATTGATTCGGTGGGGCTCCCTTTCCCCTGCAATTTCCTGCTTGCAGAGAATCGTTTGCAGCAGATTTCTGGTTCAGCCTCTTCCGAGTGGATGGAGACTGGATAGGATGCCCTCTGGCTGGTCTTGCTGTGTTTTTTCCCCCTTTGGATGGGAACCCTGTGATATTCTTTCTCACAATTTTAGTTTGACATTTCTTTTAAGTAATTTTAGCACTTCTTACCAGTTTTTGCTCCCATGCATCAGTATCACTGCTGAGTTTTTGATGATGGCCTGGGGCAATTGTCTCCTACTCCCAAGGAATTTGCACCTCGTTGATGAAACATTAATTAAACCTCCCTACCCACCCTGCTGAGTCTCAGGCAATTAATTTAATTTAATTTAAAATACTTTATTGGGAAAAGACAGTGCATGTGTGTTTGGGCAGCACAGCCTTTAGGAAGTATGGTTTAATTTGAGTCCAGGTCTGCCCTGGACTGTGAACACTATTGCTGTGAAGCATGCATGCTAAGAGTAGCAAAAAAGAATGCCTCTGAACATGGGCAGAGTGCTTTCTCCCTTAATTAAATAACCACAGCTTAATTCACCCTTGCAAACTGGAACCGGGAAGCAGGGATCTTCTGTTCAGAGTACATGGTTTCCAGATACACCAGAGCTTCCAACACCTCTCCTTTTTAGGAATTAACTTTTTGTCCCTTAGATATCTGCTGAGGAACGGGGGAAGGAGGTTTTCAAGATTCTACACTTGGGGTCAGAATCCCTTCTATCCACCGTTCAGCATTGTCTTTGCTCTCTCTTTCTTCACCTGGGGCCAGTTCTGCTTGTCACTCTTTGCTTGAGGAATTCACATGTCATCCAGTTCTCCACTTATGATCCCCATGGATCTCTGTTCTCTATGAGGAAGCACACGGCTTCTAGCCATCGTATGCTACGGGGATGTTACTGACCCACAGAGCACACTGTTAAGGGGTTAAATGCGGATAGGGGCAGAAAACTGCTTTCCACTTTGTGCGATCCTTGTTTTGTTGCCGCTGCCCTACAGTTCCTGTGCAGTAAACCTATAAAGTGTGCTTGGCAGTGGCATTTCCCTAAACATACAGTGGACACAAGCTGGGGAGCCCCCCACAGTTCTTCGGCATGCACCCACTGTGTGTTTAGGGCCCTGTGTTTGCCTGTCCTGTTTTATATGTTTACTGTGAGAAATGTGGCCAGCTCAGCTGCTGCCCTATAAAGTGTGAAGCCTCAGGGGGAGACAGCAGGAAATAAAACCTCAGGGGAAGAGACAAGGAAGATGCATGGGAACGTTCAGACAGAACAAACACTTGTCTTCCCTGTCCCCTTCTATTTTTTGTTTTAAAAAGCAAAATGCAGCCAAGGCAGTTTAATCCCCCTGGAGTGGGAGAGGCTTCGCTGGAATCCCCCAACTTTACTGCCATTCGCGACTATATTTTTTGTGATGCTTTTAGTGATTTTTTTTGTTCTTGCCCTGCAACGTTTTGGTGCCGTTTTTAATTTATTTGTTTTATTGGTTATTCAATTTTATTTTGATATTATACCATCTTTATCTTCATTGATTGTAAAAGTACATTGGAGCCTCCCCCCCCCGAAAGATGGGTTATTATAAATACTTTAAATATATAAAGGCCTGAGAGGAGCTTGCATGTCCCTTGGAGCAGCTGGAGCCAGAGGTCCAGCGACAGGCGAAGCAGAAGCTTTCCCGGGGGGCCTGTTTGGGAAACAGAAGGGGGCTTGCCTGAATCTGGGGCTCCTAAATGTTGCATTGCATTTGGCACACGGTGGCCTGGGCTAAGTGCGGAGAGGCTGCTTTCCTCACCCTTCACATTAGGTCACGAGTGCCTGGTTCACAAATCTACTCTTGCTGTCTCATTAGAAACCCACCAGCGGCTGCTCTTTTGAAGAAATTGTTGCCCCCAGTTGACTGCTGGTAAGGGGCCCAGGAATCAGAATGGGAATATTGTTCTTCTGGGAGAATAGTGTTCTTCCTGGACCCCTTTGCTAGGGCAGGGAACATGTCCTTAACAGCAAGGAATGGCCCAGACTGAACGTGGTGGTCGCAGTAAGCTGCTCTAGCACTGAGCCACCTCACAGAAGCCTCCTTACTCAGTAATAGTATCCTATTTCAATCCCATCCCACAGAGACTTTAGGGGCAAATTCAGGTGGGTTAGTAGTATACTGAAGGGAATGTGCAAAAGCACAAGTCAGCCATGAAGACTTCCCGTACCGTGATCAGGCACAGCATCTGAGACTGGCACGTTTTCAGGAGACTCCTGTTCTCAATTAGAGAAGAGCAATGCCCTCCTCCTTAGCTGAGGAGAATGATTTCCTTGAAGAGAGGGACAGGAATTTACTGGGACTTTCAACAAAGCCTTTTGACAAACATCTCTCCCCAGCTGAGTCTGTGAAGAAAATGGAGCCATCTAGAGATGAGAGACTCTGAGGCAGAGAAGTGAGGAGAGATCAACGCGGGGATAAATGGTCAGTTTTCAGCCTGGTTGGAAGGATGCCAGCAGAGCCTCACACTAGGCCAGAACTGCTCCAGGATCTGAGAGGGAAGAGGAGCAGGAGGAGGAGGAGGAAAAACTTGGGGCGCCCAGTGGGAGGAGGTATGTTTTTAAGGGAAATAAAATGTTCCAAATGTGGCGATTTGGGAGGACCGAGGTAGTGGGAAGGAAAACACAAGGTGTGGGTAGACTCAGGGAAAGGTGGGCATCCAATGAAACTGATGGGCAGTAGGTTCAGGATGGACAAAAGGAAATACTACTTTACACAGAGAGTGATTCAAATGAGGAATTCACCGCCAGAAGATGTAGTGATGGCCACAGCACTAAAAAGCTTTAAAAGGGGATTAGATAGATTCATTAAGGATAACGCTATCAATGGCTACCAGCCATGGTGACTGAGGGGAATCTACACATCCATATGCACTAAGCTTCTGAATCCCAGAACCAGGAGGCAACATCAGGGGAAGACCTCGGCCTCTCTGCCCTGTTGTTGGCCCTCCAGTGGAACTAGTTGGCCACTGTGTGAGATGGGATGCTGGACTAGGTGGACCACTGGTCTGATCCAACAGGGCTCTTCTTATGTTCTTACTAGCCTGATACCCATGCTTCGCTACAGTATTTAAGTTCAGTAAATCTATATACTAATAGCCAAGAGACCCCCTCTGTGCGGATATCTAAATCCGCACATTGGGGGCACTTGGTGGGCAAAGAGATTGAGATTTTCCTGCACACTTGGGGCAGTCCCCAGGTGTGCAGAAAAATCTGAAAAGTTTAAAAAACTATATGGGGGATACTTAAATCCCCCCAAAAGTAAAAGAGCATCCCCTGTGCATGCACAGAGAACGCCCTGGCAACCGTCTCGCCACCGCAGCCACCACTGGGAAGGGGGGGTGGGAGAAGACTTGGCGGACCGATGGCTGTGAGCCGCTCAGGCCTCACCACTGCTGCCGGGGAGGGAAATGGGAGAATGCTTGGCGGGGCGCTCAGGCCTTGCCGCCGCTGGGGGAGGGGAGGGAGGAGCAGGAGAAGGCTCGGTGGGCCCAGCAGCTGGGAGCCACTTGGGCCTTGCCAGTGGTGCCTGGGGGAGAAGGATTGGCGGCCCGGGGGAGGAGAATTGGCAGCCCAGTGGCTAAGAGCCACGTGGGCCTTGCCGTTGGTGCGGGG
>NW_015176516.1:78188-78513 GCF_001447785.1 Gekko japonicus | reverse complement strand
TATACGCCACCCTTCACTACCTAAAGGTGTCTCAGAGTGTCTTACAAACTCCTTTCCCTTCCCCTCCCCACAACAGACACCCTGTGAGGTGGGTGGGGCTGAGAGAGCTCTTGACAGAAACTGCTCTTTTTCAAGAACAGTTCCTTATCAGAGCTACGGTTTGCCTAAGGCCATCCAGCCAGGTGCAAGTGGAGGAGTGGGGAATCAAACCCGGTTCTCCCAGATTAGAGTCCGTGCACTTAACCACTACACCAAACTGGCTCTCAATTAACTCAATTGCCATGCTGGCTTTTTTGAAAAATATCTGTTCAGGAGTCTTGAATCA
>NW_015176516.1:75425-77759 GCF_001447785.1 Gekko japonicus | reverse complement strand
GAGGCTGGGCCAACAGCAGGGCTAAGGCAATCCTGCTGAGCACACCTCCTCACTGGCTGTAAGCATCCCGCCTCCTCTCCTACACCTGACAGGCAGCTGCCTGTCCAGTGTAGGAGAGGGAGGAGTATTAGAAGCCACTGTGGAGGTGGGGCTGGCAGGATCACTAAGGTGTTACTGCTGGGGCAGGCTCCCTCGTGGCTTTAAGCACCCTGCAACCGCTGCTGCACCTGACGGATAACCACCTGTTAGGTGTAGGAGGTAGGGGGAGTGTGTTGGAAGCCATCAGAGGGGCTGGGCCAGCAGCATTGCTAAGGTGATCCTGCTGGGGCAGCATCCCTGATTAATTAAAGTACCCTGGCCCTGCTCTTATACCTGACAGACACCAGCCTGTCTGGTGTTGGGGGGGATTGTATTTAACGGCATTAGGGAGGCTGGGTCAGCAGCAAGGCTAAGGCAATCCTGCTGAGCTAACCTCCCTGGCGGCTGTAAGCATCCCACCTCCTCTCCTACACCTGATAGGCAGCTGCCTGTCCAGTGTAGGAGGGGGAGGGGGAGGGGGAGGAGTATTAGACGTCACTGTGGAGGCAGGGCTGGCAGGATCACTAAGGCGTTACTGTTGGGGTGGGCTCCCTCATGGCTTCAAGCACCCTGCAACCAGTGCTGCACCTGACAGACAGCCACCTGTTAGGTGTAGGAGGTGGGGGGAGTGTGTTAGAAGTCCTCAGAGAGACTGGGCCAACAGCTTTGCTTCACCTCACAGGCGGTTGGTCACTCCTGATTTCCTCAACTGTCATTAGCTCTCTGCAGTCCCCTGTAACTGTTTTTTGTACCTCAGAACACTGAGCTCTGCAGCTGACCAATCAGAGAGTGGGGGGGGGTGCAAGGAGGCAGCAGCCTGGGAGCCACAGTGGTTTGGCCTGAGTGTTGATTTTACAGTGAGGGGACTTTCTTTTATATATATAACACTGTAGCAAGATCTGTATTAGCCACCAGTCCTTAGAGAAAAGAGATCTCGGCATCCCTATAGATAAGCAACTGATCCTGCCTCTCAGGGATCAGAGGGGAAACAGCTGGGGATCAGGAGGTTGTAAGACTGGTTCAGAGGAAGGCAGCTTGCATGCAGTCAGGAGAGGAAAAGGGACTGAAAAGGAGGGTCTCTGGGATTCACCACTGGGCTCAGGGAATGAGCCCTGAACTGAAACCGAGCCCCAGCCCTGCAACATGATGAGCTGGGGGCAGAGTCTTTTGAGGTGTGCATTATAATGTCACAACCAGTCATTTCTCTTATTTCATTGCAGTTTAAACCCACTGTTGACACCAATGTGTGTGCATCTGCCTGCCAACTGAAGACACACATCTTGTCTCTGAAGAAGTGGGCTCTTGTCTATCAAAGTTTATGCCACAATGAATCTGCCAGTCTTTCAGGGGCCCTTCGTCTGGCTGTAACGGTTTAACCCAGGGGTGTCAAACATAAGGCCCAGGGGCCGGAGTCGGCCCGTCCGGGGCTCTCATGAGCAACGGGGCACGCCTGCAAGCAATTGGTATGTATGGAAATGTAAGGTACTCCCCTAGACTTGCATATGATTAAATACATTTATAGGGGCTTTCGTGGGTTCCCCAGTAAATCAATTGCTTTTGTTTGTATTTTGAGTAAAAATGATATTGTTAATTGGGCCTGCCTGTGTCCTTTACAAAGTTAATAGCTCCGGTACCTGGCATTACATTGTATGGCACACACGGCCCCGCCCGACAAAGTGACATTTATGTCAGATCATGGCCCTCATAAGAAATGAGTTTGACACCCCTGGTTTAACCCTTCTGAATTGTAGCCTTCCTGTCACAACAAGGCTGTGCGGGCAATATGGGGGAGACTGGAAAGGATGGGGGTCAAGGCATCAGAAGCCTGCTTCCCCCTTGGGCCCCCAGAGATGGACACCTGCCCCTCACAGATGGCTCCACTTCTGGCTCACAGATAGACTGGTGCTGCTGGAGCCCTGAAGAAAAGGACCGGTCATGGAAGGAAAAGGGACTTGCTGCAGCTGGGGGGGATGTCTTGTCCCGCCAAAGGAAGCCACAAGCAGTGTTCCCTCTAAGCTGAGTTAGTGTGAGCTAGCTGACAGTTTTTTAGCCTCTGGCTCACACGTTTTTTTCTTAGCTCAGGAAGGATGGCTCCAGAGCAAACTAATTTATGCAGCAGCCAAATCTCCTGCTCACAACTTTAATGCCAGGAGCTCACAAAGTGGAATTTTTGCTCACAGGGCTCCATAGCTTAGAGGGAACATTGGCCACAAGCCATTTTCTCAGTCTTTTTTGGGGGGGAGGCTTCCCTTCCCG
>NW_015176516.1:61981-75288 GCF_001447785.1 Gekko japonicus | reverse complement strand
GACCGTGGCGGCCGCGCGCGCCAGCAAGGGCCGGGAACTCCGCTCCGCGCCGATCGGGGCAGCCGACGCCTGCCAGGCCCCAGCAGCGCCCTCGGCACGCTTATCGCCGGCACAGGCACGCCTCCTGCTCCGACCGGCACACGGTGTGTGCGCGCTGCCCCCGCCCCTGTGTGGGACGGCCGGCATTCTCCTGCACGGTCGGGAAAGGCAGCGTGCTGAAGTGCAGAAACCCGGGGGCCTCGGCTTTGCAAGGCGCGCGGCACAGCCACTTCCAGGAGGGGTGTGTGGGTGTCCGCATTTAGTTCTTCTTGGAGATATGCGCTTTCCAGGCGCACAACTTTAAAGACTAGAAACTTGCTTTTTAAAAAAAAAAGAAGAAGAAGAAGAAGAAGGGAAAACAGCCCTGAGATTTTTCAGGTCTTGAATTCTGATACTCCTTTCAGTTCAGGGAACGAACTGGTAGGAAATCAGGCTGTGTGAGTGGCCCAGCACCTACCCCATGTGGGGCAACCGTTCCAGAGAACAAGCACAGCAGCAGCTTGGAGAAATGTGGCTGCATGGTGAGAGGGCGGGATCAGTGTTCCCTCTAAGCTGAGTTCGTGTGAGCCAGCTCACAGTTTTTTAGCCTCCGGCTCACACATTTTTGTCTTAGCGCAGGAAGGAGGGCTGCAGACCAAACCAATTTATGCAGTAGCCAAATGGCTCGCTCACAACTTTAATCCCAGTAGCTCACAAACAGTGTTCCCTCTAAACTGAGTTAGTGTGAGCTAGCTCACAGTTTTTTAGCCTCTGGCTCACACATTTCTGTCTTAGCTCAGGAAGGATGGCTCCAGAGCAAACTAATTTATGCAGCAGCCAAGTTGCTGGCTCACAACTTTAATGCCAGTAGCTCACAAAGTAGAATTTTTGCTTCCAAGACTCCACAGCTTAGAGGGAACATTGGGCTGGATCCGTGCGTGTGCCCCAATGATCAAACAATGCCCCAGCCAGGGGAGGGAGGGGGCAGGGGACACAGAGGACACTTCTTCCATTCACGGTTTACCTCCTTAAAAATGACTGCGCAGCTAGAGGATCAGACACCCCACCACCCATCAGTGGCACACAGTCCTTTTCTGCTCACATCCCTCTTTTCCTCAGTAGCAATAGATCACTATCAGCAGAGCTGTATATACACTCCTTTAAGGAAACAAAACATCTGCCTAATTCTGCCCCAAGAGGTGCTGGATTCTGTGACCCATGTAAATTAAGCCAGTTTGTCTATGCTCCTTTTGGGCAATTAATGTTGCTTCTACTAATGATGGAAAGGAGAAAGAATCTTCACAAAGGTACCACAACATTCCCTTTTGGTTTTGCTGCCGCCAAGTTACACAGCTTTGCTCCCCAACCCCTGGAAATCCTGCTCCACCCTCCTCTCCTGTCTGATCTCTTACATACTGTCAGACTTGCCCATATGTTTTTAAACCAGTCTTCATAATCTTGAAAGACCAGAAAATTACGTTTTTAAAACTGAAATCATCAGAACACTGGATTCTGTCCCCAGTATCAATCCAGTGGATGACTATGGAACCAGGGACTGCAACACAGACCTATCATAAAACTCAAAAAGAATCCACATGTGGTATTCAAGGCTGGTGGTATTCAAGGCTGTTCCATACACCTTTAGCAACAACAGCCTGATTTGATCCCCAGGCTGGGCATATACTTTGCCTTGTGAGACATCAGAGGACTCCTGCAATGAGATCTGCCGCATGGACGGAGAGCCCAGTCCATTTGCCTACCAGCAGTTTGTCATCACAAAAAAGATTTGTTCCATTTTTTTACCCTTTGTTAGGGATTCAGCCACAGTGAGATCCCCAGTCAGTAACCTACAACAGCCTCATTCCTTATGCCTTCGGAGCGAGGGCTCCCCGGGGACTTGCTGCGGAGGTGGGGCTTGGCTTGCCTTTTGTGTGTCTTTGTGGTTTTTCTAAACTATTTTTCAGCTTTCCCATCCCCCCCCTGCTAATAGCCTGGCTGCATCACAGCAAACATTCAGGTTTAAGGGAGAGCGTAGACCCAGACAAAAAGCCTCTGCTCCTATCTCACTTCTGGGTGCCAGGAGAGAATCCATCTCCGCCCCAGCCGGGGTGTTATCTGCAAAATCCTTCACAGTGACATTGTGCAGATGCAAGACCTGTGTTCCTGGGTGCGTGGAGCAGGGCCTATCTCTCCAGGAAAGGATGTGCTTCTGCTGATAAGATTTATCATCACACAAGCTCCTGGATGGTGGTGCCAGAATTCCCTTGCCTGCCTAACCACAGAGGTAGTCCTTGTAGTCAGTCATACCAGCAGGCAGCATCAGGGCGGTGGGTTTCTGACAGGGACCCAGTAGTATATCCAGGGTCCCCAGTTCTTGGAAATCAGAGCAGCCCCGTTGTGTAGAAGAGCCACAATGATGCTTGCAGAACTACAGGCAAAAGCCTACATGTGAGGTAGCCAACTTTCCAGCACTGTTTCCCACATTTCAGTTTGAGTATAGCTCCTGTCACACGGGGGGGAAATTGATGTGGGCAAAGTGCGGCTTTTGAAAGCCGCACCAAGAGACATGCGGCGGCGGGATCACACAGATCCCGTGAGCCGCCGCGCAGTTGGTCCCCGGCACGATCAGATGCCGGGGAGAAAGCCACGGAAGGGAGTGCGAGGCTGCCGGCTGCGCATGTGTGCGCATGCGCAGTTCGGCTGGGAGCCTCGATTGCTTCGGAAGACGGGCGCTCTGGCAATCCGACAGCCGCGCTTGATGCGGCGTTTCCGGTAAGTCCTGCTCTGTAGGTGGTTTTTTTTTACAGTGGATTTTTGGCCTGAAGGGCTGGATCGGGGACGGGTGCGCGCCGCTTCCCAGATGTTGCGGTGAGATCGCGCCCGTTTGCTGTGCCCCCGATCTGTCCCTCTCTGTGGGACTGGGACTGGGGGGAGCCTGCAACTCAGGCCTGAAAGGCAAAGTGGAGGACCCAGGCAGAAACCTCTGTGTGTGTGTGGGGGGGGGGGCCGCGTAAAGTGTAAAGCAGCCGTGTCTTCGGAAAGGCGGCATATACATTTTAGAAATAAAGAAAGAAATGTGGCTCTCAACTAAATTAGTCTTTCCCTTTTTTGTTTGTTTATAATCAGTGGCCCCTTTCATTGTATCTTTCCTCTCTGGTGTTTTGTCTCCAATCATGGTTCATTTGTGGCACACAAACAAAATCAGCCTGCTGTATTCCTGAATAATCAACATAACATTAACTACCACCTCTTTGTCCCACATAAATCATCACTGCAGTTTAGAATGCCCCGTTTACCTGGGAAAGGTGAGGGAAACCCCCCGTGGCTGCTTACCACGGGACGGTTAAATGATACGACGGGGTAAATAATCCTGGGTGTAAGCTCTTGAACCTGCACCATGGCTTTGTGTGCCTCAATGTAGGGTTTAGGAAGGCACAATCCTCCTTTCCCCACAACTAGATCAACCAGGACTGGAGGAGGCAGGAAGGAGCGGGGGGGGGGGGGGGGGGGAGGAAGGGGTTTGGGAGGGGGTGGCAGGGCTGAGAGTACTGCTGGGCCTCTGGCTTTACCAGAATCACTTCCTCTCCCTTCCTCCTCCTGTCTCTCTGTGATTCAATTCAGAGGTTTGTCGTCTCTGCCAAGAAGGATTTGACACCAACACATTAGAGACGAGAGAAAAACAAACAGGGCGAGACCTCCCCCTTCCTCTGCCTCTCGTCCTCCCACCCCCGCCCCCAGCAGAAGGGATGGGTGGCAGCGAGAGGCAGGGCACAGCCTGGCAGCCTCCTCAGGAGCCGCAAGTGGAGTCGGGTGAACTACAAGCTCAACTTGCTAATAATGGGACCCTTTTAAGGGAGATTATGCCAACTCCACGGCTTTGATCTTTGATTGCCAATTTGCATCTTTAAAGAGTTGGGACTGCTCCAGCCCTGGCCCTTTGTGATTCTCTCTTGGCTGATGGGTTTGTTCTTGATGCCTAAGCAGGCAGCTAAAGGCTGATTACACCCCCCCCCCCACACACACACCCTTTGGCAGTGCTTAAATCAATGGAATGCACATGATAGGACCCGGCATGCCAAGGCCACGACGCGTCCCACCCAAGTGCTTCCAGCCTGGCTTGGGCAAGCTCCCCGGGGGCAGTGAGCATCACAAACATCCTCCTCCGCCCCAGCGGGTACATTCAGATGCTGCTTTCAGCACAGCGATGAGAATTACAGGGTGACTAAGAGAGCACTAAAATCTGTGGGAAATAGCCGGTGCCACATCTTGATGGTGGCTTGTGACTCCACCATTCATTCTGCCTCTCGAATGTTGTGCAGGGGTGTTGTGAGCAATCGCGGTATAGGGTCATGAAATCAAAATGTTATTTTTGTGGAAGATTCAATACTCCACACCCAGCCTGTAATCCCCACTTCTCAGCATGCTAAAAAGGTTTTGCACATCAACCACAAAGGTGGGGGTGGTACGAGGGCAAGAAGGCCTGTATGGAGCCTGCAGGGACTGTTGCCAATGGAATTCGCTGGGCAGGTGCAGGACGCTCCCTCCAGGACCTTCTAGCCCGCCCACCCCACTCCAAACGATAGAAAGAGTTCCTAGTCCCAAAGGACCCTCAGTGGCTGGACCAAGATCTCCGTTTGTCCTTAGGCTCCTGCCAGGTTCGCAATGGCTTTTTTACACCAGCAGAACTTCCTTCTATTGAGCATTCGGCAAAGTCTTAACCTGAGCATATTTGAAACTCTTATGTATAGGGAATTATTTGCATATTTATTCTGAAATGCTCTTGCCCCCGTTTTTTAAGGATCGGTAGGTATGCAGGGCTCTTTTTGGGCAGGAACGCACAGGAACGGAGTTCCGGCTGGCTCCCAAGTTGGCCACACCCAGCAGGAACTCATTAGCATAATAGGCCACACCCAACAGCAGAAACTCATTAGGATTGGCTACATTAGGGGTGTGTGGCCTAACATGCAAAGGAGTTCCTGCTCCAAAAAAAGGCCCTGAGTGTTGACAACAGACAAGGTAAACAGAATAAGAAGCAAAAGGTGGGTGTGGCTGGATGAGCACACTTCTGGTAACATGTGGGTGCGGCCTAATGTGCTAATGTGCTGTGCTGTCAGGGGTGTGGCCCGATAGGCTAATGAGTTCCTGCTGTTGGGTGTGGCCTATTATGCTAATGAGTTCCTGCTGGGCTTCTTCTACAAAAAGAGCCCTGGATGGGCAATGACATAAAGGCAAAGGAGGGCAAAAGCCACCTGAGCCGACACTTACCCTGCTCCGTGTCTTGCAACACATCAGTGTGTTTACGACATGTGCACACAAGCCTCTGCTGGGAGGCTCATAGAGAGCCTACTTTGTGGCTCCTTTGCCTCTCTCCCCAACCACTTTTTTCTACTCCTGTTATGGATGTCAAGTCATACATATTCATTTCTTCTACTTATTTCCTGCTCTTCTTTTAGACAAGACTCCTACGGGGTTCTCAGTTTCCTTCTATCCAGGAAACGACCAGGTCTGTACTCCTCACAGCTTCAGCAATGCTACAAATCCGATTGTTCACTAGCAGAACAAAACAAAAAAGTGAAGGCCCAGCCCACACTGGACCTCCCTGTCTCCACAGACATGTCCACCCATCTCAGAGACCTCTCTCAGCTGTGCTGGTACAAAGGGACCCCCTCCCACAATGGGGCGTAGCCAGAAAATTTTGGGTGGTGGGGCTTTGGGAAATTGGGGGGGGGGAATCCCATCAGCAGGCGGGCAAAGAAGAGAAGGGTCCTTCCTTACCTGTCGGCCGCACTCACTCCCCTTGGCTGCTACCAGAGAGGGAGAGCCGGCGGGCCGGTGTGATTAATACTCAGGGACTGTGCACTCTGTGCTACAGTAGGGGCAGGCCTCACCCACCTGCTACTGTAGCAGGGAGTGCAGACTCCCCAGGTCTTAATTCCACTGGCCAGCCGGTTCTCCTCCTGTAGTGGCCGAGGCGAACGAGTGTGGCGAGCAGGTAAGGGCAGGGGGGGTTATGGGGCACCGCCCCTGAATGCCCCAATGTGGCGATGGGCCTGCCCCTCACAAAGACTTCCCCTAATGTCATGTCACAAAGTGCTCCCTCCTTCACATTTTGAAAAACCTACAATTACTACTACTCCCCCCCAAACTGAGCTACCCTTGTAGAGGGAAAGGCAGCAAGGGATATCCCCTACTGATCATATGACTGACCAGGGGTCATTTCATAGAAAAAGAGGTGCAGGAGCTCATTAGCATAACTTATTTGCATATGCCACACCCCCTGACATCACTGGAAGAGGGAAAGGCAGCAAGGGATATCCCCTACTGATCATATGACTGACCAGGGGTCATTTCGTAGAAAAAGAGTTGCAGGAGCTCATTAGCATAACTTATTTGCATATGCCACGCCCCCTGACATCACCGGAAGTGTGTCAGAAGGCAACACCCACCGCTCAGGCTCCACTGGACGGTTTTGGATTGCTAGCTATTGGTGGAGGGGGAGACGTGCAGATCTGTCCTCGCAGAGGAGGGAGAACTTGTACCAGAATAAAACTTGGTCTTAAAGGTGCCACTGGACTGTTTTGGACTGGGGGGGGGGCTGGGGGGAGCTCTGCCACTTACCTGGCTGCTTCTTGCTCTGACGGAGGGCTACTAGGAGCAGGGGGCAGGGCTTGTTGCATGTGCCCGCCCCCTGGGCTCTTTACTGCCGGAGCTCTGCTCCTGTGCGCTCCTGCAGGAAATGACCCCTGTGACTGACTGATATTCTTCTCTGGCTACATGAAGTTGTTTCTATTTGAAGGGGGGGCAACAGTAATAGATGAGGTGGGGGCTTAATGCCTTGTGCCCCACAACAAATGGGAGAAGCCATGAATCATACTCTGTCTGCTGGTGTATCGCAGAGGGAGCAAGGGCGGAAAGCAGAGGCATCCAACACAGTCTAAGAAGATCAGCCGTTCAGAGATTCCCATCAGCAAACTTTGCTCTGAAATAATCTCCCTTGGCTAATATTTGCCAAGCATCGCAGGTGGAGTGCCAAGAATGTATTCGATTGCTACTAGTGACATAACAATTGTGTGTGGAGGGCCAGGGAAATGAAGGCAGGGGAGCTCAAGCAAAGGACAGGGTCAGCGAACTGCTCCCCCTCCCTACAGCAAAGCGTGGGCACCCGTCCAAATTCCCCTTGCCCTACATATTGGCTTAAGCATGCAACAAGATTGGGAACATCTGCTGCCCGCAGTGTGGAGACAAGAATTAGAAGCAGCTCAGACTCCCAACTCTAGAAATCGACGGCCATGGACAGAAAGTTCTGTGGGGTAGGATTTTGTCTGTGGGACCCAGTGGATCAGGATTCGCTGGTCAGATTCACTGCTGTGAAGGCTGCCCACACAGTACCTGCTGCTGGGAGCAAAATTCACTGGGCTTGGCTTGTTGGGCCACTGTTTCCCCAAACGAAGCCCAAAATGGATTACAAGGGACTGCACCTTCATGTCTTTATGAATGGGGAAATGGGGAAATGAGGGCAAGATATTGAGGTGATTTCCTTCTCTCTGGGTGCTAACCAGTGTTCCCTCTAAGCTGAGTTCGTGTGAGCTAGCTCACAGTTTTTTAGCCTCTGGCTTACAGATTTTTGTCTTAGCTCAGGAAGGATGGCTCCAGAGCAAACTAATTCATGCAGCAGCCAAATCGCTCGCTCACAACTTTAATGCCAGGAGCTCACTAAGTAGAATTTTTGCTCACAGGACTCCACAGCTTAGAGGGAGCCTTGGGACTAACCACTGGGGGGCAGAAGGCACTGCCGAAAGGATGACCCTCCCCCATTCCCATAACTGCTCTCCCGCAAAGGCCGTGGCTCACTCTGGCGGAGTAATGTCAGCAGAAGGAATGCATTTCCCTTCCCCAAGCAGTCCCTTTGGACCCCTCGTTTCTTCAGGCTGGGGAACCTGCATGGACTAAAAGCCGTATGAATGGTGGAGCTGCAGGGGGGAGGGGGGAATTTCCCCTCTCCTCACCGTAGCCCCCCTATCTGTGGCTCTTATTTCAGCAAGTCTCACAACCCCAAGAACCTACTTTCCAAGGGTAGATAAAGACCCACATTTCTTTCACCGAGGCACTCGGGATTTATCTCATAGGGAAATAAAAACTGAGCTGTGACTCATGAAAGCTCACATTGAAATAAATGTTGTTAGTCTTTAAGGTGCCACTGGACTTTTGTTTTATTTTGCAACCACGGGCTAATACAGCTAAGTCTCTGCATCCATCTCGTAAACTGACTAATTATCCAGTTGGGACAGTAATATACTATTTCTGGCAAACATGACTGGGGTTTCTTGTAGCGGCAGTATAGATGACATACATGTGTGAACACGGGACTTACGCACTGATTTGGCCAGAGATTCCAGACACATGTACACAGATGCACGCCATCCATATTGGAAGCACCAGTGGAAACGCAGCCATGGTGTGTGCTGCACTATTCACAGCTGCTCTAAGACTTCTGACTCATGCCACTGGACTTTTGTTTTATTTTGCTACCACGGGCTAATACAGCTAAGTCTCTGCATCCATCTCGTAAACTGACTAATTATCCAGTTGGGACAGTAATATACTATTTCTGGCAAACATGACTGTTGTGTGTACACTGTTGTTACAATGGGGTTTCTTGTAGCGGCAGTATAGATGACATACATGTGTGAACACGGGACTTACACACTGATTTGGCCAGAGATTCCAGACACATGTACACAGATGCACGGCATCCATATTGGAAGCACCCATGGTGTGTGCTGCACTATTCACAGCTGCTCTAAGACTTCTGACTCAGAATACCAGTTGCAAGTTAATTCCTCACTGTCCATTGCAAGGCTATATGTTCCACTTTCCTGTGTCATTTCAGGCACAGAGTTCTCCAAGCTACACCTTCTTTCTGACAAGGAGTCATTCTTCTGTCCTCTGAGGATGAGGCCACAAATACGGTGTTGTCACATTTCATCCCAGAAGGCTTTACTATGACCAACACAAATGTGTGCTTACACGATCAGTGGCAGTTATGTAGAGTGTTTACTCACACATGTTCTTTTTTACGCATTATTGTATTTGTGAAACAAGGAAGTCCGGATCCTTTCTGTTTCCGGGGGCAAATGTGTATTTGCTGTGTCTGTGCAAGGATGGACTTCAGGAGGTCATTTGCACCATCCGGAGATGGCCTTGAGCCACGCCCCTTCCTTCCACTCCACCGCAGCGGTACCCGCCCATCTCTCTGAGCACAACCACAGGAGTGACCTGGGGAGAGCATGGATGTGTGCACGCAGCAGCGGGTCACTGGTTGGGGAGAAGCAGCTGGGCCTGTTATCAGGCCAGAGTTAATTAAGGCCATGTCAAGCGGTAAGAGAACAGGATGTCAGAGCAGAGCTGTGAGGGGGGCAGGGGGGGGGGAGAGGCAGTAATGCCGAAATGAGTTCTCCCCGGGAAGGATCGCTGCAGGGCTCAGCACCAAGAGATATGATCAGCACCCGCAGTGTCCGGGTGATGGAGGGTCTCCCAGGCAGCAGAGCAAGTGCACGGTTTGCTGCTGTCAGGGACAAAGTGGAGCAAGTTGTCCATCACTGAAGGGGGCCACAGCTAGCATAGGGAACCATCCGATTATAATGGGTAGAAGGAAGGGTGAGCAAGCCAGGGCCTTTGGTCCAGACTGAGAGGGTGTGGGCTGTTTCCCCCTAGAAAACAGAAATGCAGCTTCAGGGGCAGTTTCACATTTATTTTACCAGGTGAGCCCTTGTCATGTGAAGCTGAAGGCCCCCCCCCCCCGAAGCACAGGGTCCCTGTCTCACCGTGCCTGCAGAATCTCCCTTTTCTGCCAGAGACTCTGCTTGTCTGTCCTTTCCTGTCCCACAGCCAGGGAACTCAACATACATTATCTGCTTCAGGGCATTTGGATCCCCGTTTTCCTTCAACCCGCCCCCCCGCTTTAACAGTGCTTAACATGTACACACTCTACAGGGGTCTGAGACACACTAACAAAACCTCAAAGGCCTCCACAAAGATTGTCCAAAAAATGCTTGCAGTCCTCGACAGGTCAGCCGCAGCTTCATCTACCTGCCAATCAAACTGCTCCTGTGCAATACAGACTCATATGTAATTACTCTGCCAATGACAATGTAGTGGAGTGGCTACTGGAAGTCTTGTGGTGGCAGGCCTGGGTGTTCCAGACTGAAAATGAACCTAAATGGTTGGGGGGGGGGGGGGAGAGACCCAAAACAAACTGCAGGACACAGTGAGAAAAAGGCAAAACTGAGGATAGCTCACCCTGTAGAAGTTCACAACAGTCGGCCTCCATGGGACATACAGAAGCGGCACTCTCTTTTTTTGCCATCGGTTGACCCACATGGACTTAAAAAATACTAAACTATAAATATTGGAAGAAAATATGCACTCCAGTGGACGTAGAGATAATTGCAGGCATGGACACATGTAGCAGCAGTGCACAACCCCAAACTGAGATCTGTATATATTCTGTACTTATTTATTTATCTGTATTTATTTATTTAGACTAACTGTATGTATTGAAATTGTATGAATTGCATTTTATTTTGCATTTGCTGGTTTTAAAAATGCAGACATGGACACATGTAGCAGCAGTGCACAACCCCAAACTGAGATCTGTATATATTCTGTACTTATTTATTTATCTGTATTTATTTATTTAGACTAACTGTATGTATTGAAATTGTATGAATTGTATTTTATTTTGTATTTGCTGTTTTTAAGCTGTTTGTTGGTTTTAAATTGTTTGTAAGCCGCCCTGAGCCGCTTCGGCGGGAGGGCGGGGTAGAAATTTAATAAAATAAATAAATAAATAAATAAAAGTACAACTATAACTGTGCTGCACAAATGTAGAATTGTCTATGGAGGACAGGATCCAGACATCCTCAAGTTTCATTTTAAGGAGAAAGTAAAGCTCTTGCCCTTGTGACTGTGGAGATAAATTTGAAACTGCCTGAAAACTTCCAAGTGAAATTTTCAATCTAATGGTTAGAATCCTTCAGCAGTCTGTCAAAATCCTGGTTCCTCCCTGCAGCCAGGTGAAACAGCATATCGGCGGTGGTCAGACAACACGCTTAGTGCAGTCTGGCTCCCACCTCTAATTAATCCAGGGTTTTTTTTGTAAGGGAGAGTTTTGATCATACATCCCACCCTTAACCTGCTTCACAGCATGCTCACTCTATGGCTGAGCAATCAGATTACTGTTGCAGTCAGGCAGCTTTTTAAATCATTTGTCTTCTAAGCATGTGCACAAGCGTGCATTGGAAGCAGTGCTTCAAACTCCTGGCAGGATAGCGGCGACTGGTGGCCAATGAGATTGCTGGAGGAGGCTGCTGAGATGTATAGTGCAGTGTGGGGGGAAGTGTTTTTGAAACTGTGCTTTGGAGGTTTTCTTAAGAAAAACACAGTCTTGAGAAGCTCCCATGAAAGAGAGACAGAGGTCTGTAAACTGTCTGTTAAAAAGAAATGCACAAGTGGTGATTGAAGACCCAGGGGTGATTATGCACTTATGCGCACATCGCTACCTGATCAAAAAGGGTGGCAGGGTGGAAACAGAAAGGAAAGTTCACACTTCCCAACCAGTCTGAGTTCGCAATGTGAGTTCAGACATCTGGAGATGTGGGGTGAAAACGACATCCGTAAAGACTGGACTTGCGTGCCA
Organism: Gekko japonicus; assembly: GCF_001447785.1. Taxonomy (NCBI): domain Eukaryota; kingdom Metazoa; phylum Chordata; class Lepidosauria; order Squamata; family Gekkonidae; genus Gekko; species Gekko japonicus. The sequence goes on along the minus strand of NW_015176516.1, from coordinate 63,572 downwards.
ACGACTGGGGAACAGGAAGCATTCAGACATCTGGAGATGTGGGGTGAAAACGTTGACATCCGTAAAGACTGGACTTGGGTGCCAACGACTGGGGAACAGGAAGCATCTGTTGCTGTCTGATTGTGCACTTTAAATCTGGAAGGGAACAACAGTGACATCAGATCAAACTGCTCGTTTGACCGCTGCCACTGACAGGTTAAATTTTAATAATTAATTCAGTTTCCAGAATATCATTTCTGGGCACAGAATTCAGACACTTTTAAACACACATCCTTCCCCAACCCCCTCCTGAGCTGCAGCCTGACCTCACCCTGCCCTGGAATCTCCATAGGGCTCTTCTGGCGTGGGCACATGCATGAGCTGCTCCCACACTGCAGGCAGAGCTGCCTGCTTAGCCCTCTTTCTGGGTGGGTAGCTAGGACCAAAGACTGGGCTCTTCTGGAGCAATCTTCCACCCCCACCCATCCTCATCCTCCCATTCTCATTCTCCAAGGGCAGTAGAACCTCTGCAGAGTCCAATCAGCATTTTGCTGGAGAGACAGAAAATACAAAAGAGTCTTTGGAAATAATTAGTGAGTGTAATTGTAGCTGATCTTTGATTAATGAAGAGGAATTCTCGCCGCCTTAGGAGTCCCGGACGCTGTGTGCAAGAGTGAGTAGGGGGGTGGGGGTGGGGAGTAAGAGGCCGCCTCATGCGGCCTTAATTGTTCTGTTCAGAGATTATTTATCACCCTTGTGCTCCTTATACAGCAGAGCTGGCTATTAGTAGCTCCCAGGCCGCAGACAGAGAGACAAGTGCGGAGAGGATGGGGGAGGAGAGCAAGGAAGTCAGGGGCCACAGTGGGACTGCTGTCACTGCAGGGACTCTTCCCTTGTTGGGAATACTCTGACAACATCTGTGGCCTACAGAGCAGCATCAATCAGGCCCCCATTTGCATCAGTGCGCTGTAATTCTCCCCCTGCTCTGGGTCCCAAAGGGTGAGATGGGTCTCTCTCTGAGCACCGGGTCACAAGTGCCACTGAGCATGCGGCAATACCTGTTCTGCCATATGTGCCTCTCTTCTGCATCTCTAACCAACCCAACTCCAATGGGACGGGGAAGAAATGCTGATCCAGTCAGTCTTCCTCCAAGACTTGGATCTGGCCCAAGAAGATAGCAGGGATTATAAATCAAGGTTTCCATATAACTTCGAGTTCGATTTCTTGAGGCAAGTAGGATTAGCTGAGCCACTCTGACCAATGGGAGAAGAAGACTTTGTCTCCAGTCCAGAACACAATGTGCTGTACTTTCTGTAGCCCCGCATGCAAGGATGATACAGCTGTTAAATATGTGTTTGTGCTTCATGTTAAGTCAAAATCCTCATGGTGATGATTACAGAGTGTCAAATATGGGACGAATTAGAATTTTTAAAAAGAACCCAAGTTTCTAGTCTCTATGGTTGCACTGAAAGCAGATAATAAATGGTAGAAAACCTTAATGGCCATTCAAATGCCCAGGGGAATGAGGGTTTCGTCTCTATATTTTGCACAACTGTACTGTCACAATAGGAGCTGCGGTGGCTCAAGTGGTTAAGACGCTGAACTGCAGGCT
>NW_015176516.1:35203-61933 GCF_001447785.1 Gekko japonicus | reverse complement strand
AGATAAATAGGTACCACTGTGGTGGGAAGGGAACAGCGTTCCGTGCGCCTTGGTGTTTAGTCATGCCGGCCACATGACCACGGAAACGTCTTCGGACAGTGCTGGCTGTTCGGCTTTGAAACGGAGATGAGCACCGCAACCCTAGAGTCGGATTCGACTGGCTTTCGAGCAAGGGAACCTTTACCTTTACTTTTTACTGTCACAATACTTCCTATCTCTGCACCCCACTCATTCTGCTAGCCATCTCTTTTTCCTAATTTGACAGTCCTTCAAAATAAAAGCTGAGCTAAACTTCAGACTTTGTAAGAAAAGGTTCCAAAAACAAACTAGAGATAAAACTAAATGCATTTGGAAAAATATATCTAATTTATATAATTCATTTTGGTCCCGAGGATACAGGCTTCACAGATGCAATGCTTGGAAATCCTCAGTGAATTCCAGAGTTCCTGCCTGTAAAAGCATGGTTTTAAACCAGCATTGCCAATGCATACTAGGGAAGGGACACAATGTGTGCAGAGTCCACTATGCCTTGCATTGCCTGTGTGGAAAGAAACAGACTCCAGGTGTTGTGCACGAGTGTCATTTCAGGTACAAAGACAGAACTGCACCATGGCACATGGCAACAGTAGCTCTTGGCAAGTCACATAGCCCTTGGACACCCATGCTCAAGTCTAGTGAAAAGACCTAGTCCCAAGGCATAAAGAAATTCTGCTCCTTTGTGGCACCAGGAGTCACTACTCCTGTTATATGCAGAGCCTGCAAACACGAAAGGGGAGTAAAGGACAGGGAAAGCCCTACCCAGGATGAGAGGAATGGATGGGAAGGTAGCTACAGGAGATGTAATTTTCTCAGAAGTTCTCCTGACAAATTCTCAACCAGAAGGGTTTAAAGAGAATTAAGTAGCAGTGAGATAAGATCAGGACTCCCTTTCACAGATGAGCAACTGATTACAAGATAAGACACAAAAAGGGCAAAGGATCTATGGTCCATTTTCATCCTGGAGACAGGTAAACAATAGGCCAGGCTCTGAGGGTGTCCTTTGTGCAAGGTGCTCAAAAATGGCACAAAAAAGATGGGCAGTAAAGGGAGGACAGAGAAATCTACAGACGATACACATTTACTCAAGACAATTTAAATCTATAGCACAGTATTGGAAGGATTTCCCGAAGGATCCCTTAAAATTGTGAAAGAGGACAATGAAATGGCAGATTAAATTTAATACCAGTAAGTGCAAAGTAAGGCACCCTGGGAAAAACCATCGTTCTTCAGGGTAAAGAGTTATGATGGGTTCTACATTAGGCTGCTCCTACTCAGGAAAGAGATTTAAGGGAGTCCTTGTGGCCACAGCTCCCTGCAAACATCAGATCAATGGGCGGCAGCTGTCAAAAGCAGCTGAGATGTTAGGAGTAATTATGAAAGGGATATCTTTTTCTTTTTCTTTTTTTACAGAAAATAGCTTCAGCACCCTTATATATAAACCAATGGCAAGTCCACATATACAGTAACAAGCACAGCTGTGGTAACACTCCCCTCCCCCTCGGTGAAACAGAACTGGCAAAAATTGCAGTGCTGAAAAGGATAACTTAAAACACTCAGGGGATGCTGCACTCCGTACCAGGGAAGATGTAAAAATAATATTAGGACATCAATTTATAAAAGGACGATTTATAAAAAGACAGGACAAAAGAACTACAAGATAATTACCAGAAGAGACAAAGTAGGGGAGGCAATACCTTGAACTGGAACCACTTCGAACTTCGGGAAGGCTTTGATCATTCCAGCACAAAGAGGAAAGAAGCAGCTAGGCCCTTCACGTTTCAAGCCATTGGCAACAATAGGGATGACAGCCGAGAGGCAGGTGGTGGCATCAGAGAAATGTCCAGGGCTGTTTTGGCCTTCGAGGGAGGAGTCATTGGGGCCAGGCCCGACAGCAACCACGGGGTGATCTGCTACCATGGGACTTGCATGACTTGGCCAGGACTGGCTGCCGGAAACTGTTCAGCAGTAGCCCATTCCCACAACCCCACCCTGCTGTGGAAGGTCACTGAGTGGCCTTGGGCCAGTCACATACTCTCAACTTAACTTACTGCACAGGGTTGTTGTTGTGAGGAGAAAATGGAGGACAGGAGAAAAATGTAGTCTGCTTTGGCTCCCCACTGTGGAGAAAGCCAGGGTAAGAATGCAGTAAATAAATAATAAATATACTTGAAGATTGGGGGCAGATAACAGATAGGCTGGTGGGTGGGTGGGAAGATAGGAAGGAGGCAGGGAAAGGGGAAGATATGGGATTTGCCAGCAGGAGGGGAAGATGAAATAGTGTAGAGTGGGGAGTAGTGGGGGAAATGAGGTGCCCCCCCCCAGTGTACAATTGGGCTTGGCCCGGCAGCCAGTACTGCATAGCTAGACCCAATTCAGCAGCTGGCACTATTCACCCGGACCATATTTTCCTATGTAGAGGCTGCAAGGGGGAGGGAAGTAGGAAAAGCTGAAGACGGGGGGGGGGCATATAAACAGAGGTTGGTTGGAAAGGAAAGGAGGTAGGAAAGGGGGAAAGGCTATGGGGAGGTTTTCAGGGAAGGGAAAGAGAAAACAGCAGGAGAGAGGAAGTCAGATGCCCCCGTACCCAGTGGTTTTAAGCCCCTGTCACAAATTGTATCTCATTGCTTCCTAAGTACGGAGATGACAGCAGCCATAGTTCTCTTTTAGCTTCTCATTCTACCTGAGAAAGAACTCAATGAATCCTAACAACTCACATGTTACTCCCAACAAGGAGATTCCCTGTCCCTGTTTTGGACTGGTGGTGAACTGCTTTGCAAAGGACTATTCAAGATGCAGTGAAAATGCAGCACTTTAAAAGAAATCATAGATAGGAATTTCCATACACATTTAACTTCTTTAGAAAATAAAATGAATTCCAAACATTTCGTTCACATTTTTTTTAAAAAAATTAACATGTGACTCATTGCTACATGCTGTAATAACAATTAGTAATATTGATGGGTTCAAAATAGATCCAATGCATAAATGGAAGATAATATTAATGACTAACAGCAAAGACTGCTCTTTTGAGCGAGTCAAGCAGAGAAAATGCAGTCAATTGATGGATAAGACAGGAGCACCTGGCAGGGGACAGAATCCTTCAATATGTCTCTCTTCCTGCACTTTCCCCTAAAGTATTGGGAAACAGATTGGCCACAGTTGCAGATAAACACCAAGTCAAGCAGACTAGGATCTTTAAAAGACTGTTTCTGCTGGTGTACGTAGTATACTGGTTAAAGTGTTATATTGGGAGACCATGAAGACCATTGGATGACCATGGGCCGGCCAGTCATTCTCTCTTAGCCTACCTTACATCACAGGGTTGTTGTGAAGACACAACAGAGGAAGGAGAACGAAGTACGCTGCCCTGTGCTCTTTGGAGGAAGTGTGGGATTAAAAATGCAATAAAATGAATAAATAATTGCTTTACAAATAAGGAGTGATTTGAAGTGAGGTCCTCCCGTCTGACCCCACCAGCGCTCCAAGCAGTTAACATGCTGAAGGGGCCACAACATTTCCTGTAGGACTAACAGCAGCTTTGGAAGGTACCCGATTTCAGTCAAGAAAATACACGGTGTGTGTGGGGGGGGAGAGTTAAACACAGTGCTGCTGGTCTACACCTGCTCAAGGCACTGCTCCCCTGCAGCTGTATTTAAGTTGTAAGAAAGGTGGTGGAAGAGACTGTTACACCAATTGGCAATCTCTTAATTAATGGGGGAAATTAGTTTAATGGAGACAAGTGAGAGGGGGTAACTGGGATCTCCACCAACGTATACCAGGATTTTCCCTTAGAGAACTCTCAAAATAAACCAGTCAAATGTTTAACTGGAAGTTGTTTTATTGAAAAATAATAAAAGGGCTAAAACATACAAATAGATCACACACAAACACACAACCTAGCAAAGAAGAAATTAGGAAGGAGCAGGGAGATAGAGATTGTGGAGAGGTGATATTTACCAATCTAGAAGATTGAGGTCCACAGAGGCAGTGAGACGGCCAGTGTTTCACTGAGAAGAGGAGAGGATCCACATACCAGTGGGGGTGTAAGGTTTGATGTCAAGAACACACAAACACACTGCTATGGTACAGAGCGCTGGCAGTTATAGGAAAGATTCTCCCTGGGGCTGTCTGACATTTGCCCCCCACAAAATGACATGTAGGCTTTTTCGAGGATGGACAATGCTCTTGGGAAACCTTGATGAGATGAACTATAGGTGTTAATGTTTCTTGATGACCCTTGAGTACAGGATGGGAGAAACTACTGGATCATATGTGTCATGGAATTAGGGCCTGGATTGAGCCTCAGTCCTCTGTTAAACTTTAGTTACTCTAATTTCTATGGTAAAGTATAGTTGAATCTTTGGTTCTGTTTCCCAGGAGGCTTCAGGACTCTGCTGGTGCTGTGGCCTTCTGGTATTGATAATCCTGTACATGACTTTTATTTATTTATTTATGTATTGTATTTAAATCCCGCCCTCCCCACAAGCGGGCTCAGGGCAGCTCACAATTAGTGGCACCATGTGCCAAGATAAAACAGTTAAAAACAAGATAAAACAGTTATACAATTAACTTAGATACAGTTGATACCAAAAAGTGCTTGTAGAGATATTCATTCTTCATTCAATTAGAGATGGCATGCAAACAGAAGTAATACTAGGGCCCTGATTTAATGATATTTCGGCCTCCCGCAATGCTGTATCTTGGTCTGTATCTCTTTGCCTTTTGGAATGTTTATACACTATCAAATTCTAAATAGATAGGGTATCTGTGGCCCCGGTCACACAGGGGGGGGGAAAGCACGGCCAAATCGTGGCTTTTCTGAGCTGCAGCAAAATAGACGTGCGGCAGGGGGATCAGACAGATCCCCCAAGCCGCCGCACAGCTGCTCCCCGGCACAATCAGATGCGGGGGGGGAGCCATGGGACGGAGAGCGAGGCAGCCAGCTGCGCATGTGCACGCATACGCAGTTTGGCCGGGAGCCTCGAATGCTGCGGAAGACGGGCGCGCCGGTGATCCCACGGCCGCTCTTGCTGTGGAGCTTCAGGTAGGTAGTACTCTTTTCTAGATGCACATTTTTTTGATGCGCGTTTCCCCCCGGAAAGGACGGATTGGGGACGGGTACGCTCCGCTTCCCAGATGTTGCGCTGTGATCGCGCCCGTTTGATGCGCCCCCGATCTTGCGGGGCAAAACCTCCCGTGTGACCGGGGGCCTGCAACTAGCTTCCTTGCCTCTCTGAGTCACCCTGACTTTCCTTGACCTTCCTGACCCCAGAGATGGAAAGAAAGGCCTGAGCTTTGTCCTGTACCTCAGGTGCTTAGCAACAGACTTGACTGACAGTTGCATTCGCTCCCATGGGTAGAAGAAGGTTCTTAATGTCTGAATTTAGTCTTGTTTGTTGTTGTTCTGGCCAGCCACCCTCTTGACAGAGCAACCAAGGAGAGCAACTGTAGAGAACGACAAGGGCACTGTTTGTGCATCGGGGTTGTGTTGAAATATTCTATGTTGAACATTGAAATGCTACAAAAGTGTCTTCTGACTTAAGAGTGTGTGTAATGGAATAAAGTGAGTTGTGGTTTAGAACAACCGTCTCCCCCCCCCTCTCTCTGGATGCTGTTGGGATCCCTGCCAGCTTCTCTCCCTCCCCAATGAACACAGTGGGGGGGACGGGAGTCCATGAAAAGGTTCCTGCGCTCCTCATTTCCCCAACAGTACGAACAGCATTAAGTATTGTACAATTAAGGTAAATGGGCGATGGAAAGCATGACCGGGAGTGGATGAGTTTAATCCAAGGTGAGGTAATGTTTTCTTAGGAGGCCCATTGTTTAAATTATTTATTTAGATTTTTAAACTGCCCTCCTGGTGTACGTCAATAAAAAACATTCACGTAATAATCCACCGTTAATAATTATGCATCTCCTTAGGGTGGGGAGGAGGGCCGTTACTTGGTCAGCCTCTATGAGTCACCTACCAAAATATTTTCCCAGGGTCTTACCTGGCCAGCATCCATTTTGTTTGTACCAGACCCATTTTAGTTTCACTCTGAGGCCAGGTAGTGCCCTGCACATATGATTTTGGGGTAACATCACAGAAGGGTGTTTATCTCTCTCTTAGCACTAAACGGCCCCTCAAAGAGGAGGGGTCTAACCGCTAACAAGATCTGATCATAGACCTCCAACATTTGGTGTGGTTTGGCTCTCAGTCGCAGTTCAGGCCAATGGGGTCTCAGGTGGGGGATCCCATTTGGAAGCTGGTGTGCTCAGAGGACTATCTTCCTTCCTTCCTCCCTAGCAGATGCTGGCAGAAGGAAGGGACCCAACTGAAAGGAGACTGGGCTTGTTGATGCAACGTGGTGGTCAAAACCTCCAGCTCTTTTGGCCCAGGCAGTAGTACCTGCTTAGAACTGGAGCAGCTTGTCTGCCCCCTCGCACAGTGATGATGAGGAGCTCTCTCAGCCTTGCTTCCCCGTCCTTCCAATCTCTCCGCTCATTCCCTGAAAGACTCCTTATCTAACATTTAATTCAGAGCTTCCAACTGCTTTTGCTTTGTGGCTCTCCATCCTTCCCTGCCGTTCTAACAGGCTTTCTCTCCTGACCAAGCAGAAACTGCAAAGCAAAGAGTACTGATTTGCCTACCCAGTCCCACAAAAAGCAAAGACAAGGCCAATAAAGGCAACACCATCAGAGAGGGCCAGATAGGCTGGACCGAAGTGCCCAAAGAAGTATCAGGATTTCGAGGGGCTCTTCGCTGCCTTCGGTACCCTGCCAAAGAGAGGAGACAAACGGATTCTCTAAATTGGTGGAATTTGGTGTGCTACTGGGCGCACCATTGGCCAGATGGAAGGAGTCCAAGTGCCACTCACACCTGTGAGCTCGAACTGCTAGGTTGGCAGGAGCTGGAACTAGAGATGGGAGCTCACTCTGTCATGCGGCACACTCGGGTCTTGAACTGCTGAACTACCGACCTTCCACAGCCGGCAGTTCAGCGTCTTAACCACTTGAGCCACCGCATGCACAGGACCTTTAAATTAAACCAGGGACTGATTCAGCTGGTGGAAAGGACCGGCAATGGAGCACTTAAAATGTTGGACCCTTCCACACACACTATTTATTTGTTTACAGCCCACTGTTCTCACAATGGGACCCACTAACTCTTACGGCCTGATGCAGACAAGAGTAGAGACCACCTTAATATGATGGGCTGATCACACACTTTCTGACCAAGGATACTGCATGTGTTGTGGAAGCAGCACACGTGTGCATCTCCCACCGCCCACTAGCAGTATTGTGTGACATAGATAGTATTTGTGTAAACAGGATTAGCATAACCTCACCACACCTCATTTAGCAAGAAGGATCACATAGATTTGGCGCACGTGGGCACACACACACACTCATGTGCATGCTGCCTGTTTTGACTATTTCATCTATACCCTGCCTTTCACCGCAGTGAGGACTCAAAGGTGCTTAGATCACAGGAACACATGAAGCTGCCTACTACTAAACCAGACCCCTGGTTCATCACGATCAATAATGACTATTCAGACTGGCCATGGCTCTCCCGGCCGAGGTCGGTCCCGTCACCTACGGCCTGGTCCTTTTAACCAGAAATGCTGGGGATTGAATCTGGGATCTTCCGCGTGCCAAGTGGATGTTCTCCCTCTGAGTAACAGCCCCCGCCATCTTCATTCTCCTCTCCTCCATTTTATCTTCACAACAGCCCTATGAAGTAAGTGAGGCTGAGAGTGTGTGACTGGCCCAAGGTCACCCAGCAAGCTTCCGTGGCAGGCTGGGGATTCGAACTTGGCTCCCTCTCGGAGCCTGCTCTGACATTCTGACCAGTACCCCACACCAGCATGGGGGTAGAGCACACGCTGTCCCCAGCCACTGAATGCATGAACTGGAGCTAGATCACAAAGTGACCTGCCTCCCCCCACTCCCCACCTGATGGTAACGACTCTGCTTTTGCCTTTGTACAATTACTCTGCATTTGCACAGCCTCGTCCAGGCTGTCTTAGGAAGCATCTCCCATTCTAGCAGTGAGTAAGGAATCTTGAAAAATACTGATAAGGCTGTGTAAGTTAGTGACATTTACATAAACTATCCCTTGGATCCAGGGCAGTTATCATCAGCAAAAGTGTTTTAAAAATCATGCACAATAATCCCAATCAATAAAAACATCAGAAACAAACATCACATTCAGATTTAGGCACCAAGGGGAGTTTTGCAGCTGGGGAACAGCCTCCGACAATGACTTTCTTACATGCCCTCCCTATTTATATTTGCTAAATGGAGGGAGCAATAAAATGTTTCCCTCAGCTGACTGCCAATGTCATGATCAGCCATGGGGACAGAAGTCATTACTCTGGCAATGCAATTCAAAGTGGAGTTTCACCCTTCTAAGCCCATTGACTTTAAGGGTCTTCGAAGGATGTAACTATGCTTAGGATTGCACTGTGATTTTTGGAATTTTCTGTACTGTTTCCTGAATCACAAAGATACCCAGCACTCTGCTTCCTTTCCTTGGTGTGCCCAGGCAGTCCCGGTGCCCCCTGACAGGCCCATCACTTTGGGCCGCTGAGAAATGTTTATCATTTATGTTATTTTATCCGTGTTATTTATAGCCTGCCTTCCTCACTGGGACTCAGGCCAGGTAACACAGAGTGAGTCAATACAAGCAACAGGATAGGGACATTCAGTAAACAACGAAATAGGATTTGGGTCATGGAACCATCCAGAAGTATAAGAACAGAACTGAAGCAAAGTAAAAATAGAGATAAAGGTTCTATTAGAATATTAATGGGGGAAAAAGGGGGGGAGAGATAAAAATAGGAATTTAAACCCTATATTAAATGCAAAGAAATGGCAAGACATAGGAGATGGGATATTGTACAAATGTGATAGGTTTACAATACAGAAAAGAATCTGCGGTACAGCTCTGACGGAGCAAAATCCTTAGTAAGATATAGAAATATAAGTTCTGAGTTAATAAAAAGTGAATGTTATGATGGAGAAAAGGGAAGATATCAGTTAGTAAGGATGTGATGGACATGTTACTCTGTGTTGCAAGAAAAAAAATATGTGTTGTACAAGGAGTTTGTATGTATGTAACTCAGTTAATGTTCTTGTATTTGTATATGATATAGGCTTATGAAATCAAATAAATAGAGGTATTAAAAAAAAGAACCGAAGCAAAGCACAAATGTTAACATGGCACACTGAATGATGCACAATTTCATAGTAGGATCCATATTCCAGAAAACTATACACATTAGGATAAGAAGACACAAAGAAGAAGAGATTGGGTTTATACCCCATGGCCCTTCACTCCCCAAAGGTGTCTCAGAGCGGCTTACAAACTCCTTTCCCTTCCCCTCCCCACAACAGACAGACACCCGGTGAGGCGGGTGGGGCTGAGAGAGCTCTTCCCAGAACAGCTGTGATAGAACACTGTCCATACTACTTGGATTATATTTAGACGAATTGGTCCAAATAGCTTTGTGAACCAGTGCTACCCTACTGCCTGCATAGTGCTACCCTACTGCAGTGCTACCCTACTGCCTGCTACCCTACTGTACAGTGCTACCCTACTGCCTGTGTAGAAAAGCTCTCCTGAATAGTTCAGTTTTGCATAGTTGTTGCGGCTTCTGCCTTGTGGAACGGCCTGGCCTGCCTGAGGAGGTTGGGAAAGCGAGCCTTCCCGACCTCCTCAGGCAGGCCGTTCCACAAGGCAGAAGCCACGACAGAGAAGGCACATGGACGGGCAGTGGACGATTTTACCCATTTGCAGGTTGGCACTTGCACAAGGCCCCGCTCAGATAAGTGAAGCTGTTGTGGTGGAACGGTCTTGCAGAGATGAGGCTCCCGATACTTTAAGTTGAGCCTGTAACTGATGGGCAGCCGGGCCGATGCCTGTGTTTTCCTAGGATGCTCTGCTGTGCACATGATTTAATTGTGGGCTGCCCAAGTGGCAGAGACAGAAAGGACCCTGCACATGCTCGCTGTGGGAGAGGAGAGAGGAGAGGGAGACGCTCTTGCCTCTGTGTTAAGTCCGCCCTGACCTTTTGGCCTTTTGTTATCTCGGTGCTGCACGTGTGTGTTGCCGGAGTCTCGAGCATTGTGCTGTTCAGAAAGGGAGAAACAGCTTTAAACAATTATTGTTTTTTCCACCTGACTGGCTGCAGTCTTGTTAATTTTTCCCCTTTAATATGGGAGAGCAGAGACGGCAGCTGCATGGAAATGAGTCGCCCTCCTATCCCCAGGCCCTGGCTGGCATTCAGAGTATGCCGGCCTCTAGTGCAATCATGGCCTTCTATAAATAAAGCCCAATATCTCATCAATGGCAGAGCAGCCGTGCTTTATAGAGTCGTCTGACATAAAACCGTCCCTCTTTACAGCCCTCAAACCATTTGCGTCATTTAGCGCAGCTCTGTAAACCTTCTGTTCTCCACGCTATGTTGTGTGCAGTGCCTCATGGCAGAGACGCTGCCACGCGCTTTATGCCAGAAAGCCTGGGAACCCTCGGCGTGGAAATGTGGTTGCCTCCCACATAGTTACAGCTGAGGACACCTGGCACTGAGATACACCTGAGTATTACACCAGGAACCTCAAGAGTCAGTCCACAGTTACAGCTGGGAAGATCTGGCACGGATAAAGACACCCTTGCAGAGAAAGTCTCTTGACACCACCAGTCCTCCTCCCTGCTCCCAAAGCCATTCAGGATACCTGCTCCTCCTTTGACTCTGGAGAGAGCTTTGCAGCCCTTTCATTCACAATTGCATGTCATTGTGGGTGAGGATCTGCCACAGATTGGCACATTTGATTGCCATCACACAGTTCGCTAATGAGAGCTATGTGCATTAGTGAAAGGAAGGATGGTGGAAGTCTTCGCTCCAATGTTCAGTTCATAATTCATATGTAAAGATGTAAAATTTCCAGAAATTTTGAAGCTCGGAAAACCCCCCGGTTTCCCCCCCCCCCATTTTTTTCTTGGTGAAACGGAAATTTTTGGAAAAATTGAAAAAAAATGCTACATTAGCACTTCTTTTTTCTTTTCCAGATTGAAAGTCATTTAGGAACATAAAATATGACTACGGACATTTTTACTTGGTATGAAATTATCACAACTAGCCTATTAAAAATAGAGTGTATCCAAACAATTATTACAAACAGAATACCCACCCACATGCAAAAACAAAACTGAAACCCTTTTCTTTTCTTGTGACAATAGCACCTCCTAAAGGAAGAAATGCATCTTGTTCTTGCATTGGAGAGTTCAGTTTGTAACCTAGGACTTGCTTGTCCTCAGTGCACAGAAATTAGATCAATCTGATACCATACATATTTTTTAGAAATGATCTGGAAAATATTTGAACACCTGGTCTTAAAATATTTTATTCATCATGTTAAAATAAAATGTTCCATAAGCAATTTTCTTTTCTTTTCCTTTTTCAATTTTTCCAATGTTTTGGAAAAAAAAACAAAAAGGCTTCAGGAAAAAAATGGGAAAAAACTGTTTTTCCCCCCAATTTTTTCCGTTTTTTTTCTGGGTCTTCACATCTCTATTCATATGACTGTTTTTGAGGAGCAATAATCACTCTTAGCTGATTATGAGTTGAGACAACTGGTCCTTTTGTCACATGGAGAAGCTTTCACAATATCACTTTCCCAGGTAGAAGCTGAGGGAGAAAAATGCAATGAGTTTTCCACCAGAAAACCAGTCATATTAATTGGCCTTCAGTCTGTGTCCTCATCTCCAGCAGCAGAGCACACCCACTGCCTCTCAGTGCAATTAATGGCTTTCTTATTTGGGATGCATTATATAAAATGGCACCAATCGTTATTATCTCTGCTCTTGAATCATGATGAGTTACTGAGTTTTGCACTGAGAGACCACATTAATGAGGTCACAAAATATCATACATAAATCATCCTCCTGCCAAACACTATGAGCAGTAGTCTCCTCACCTGACATATCCCCAAGCCGACATTATCCAGAGGTTGCATGCTTACCCCCACAAATTTGGGCAAAAAACCGTGGCACAAATGGAGCCCTAGCTAAGGAGTGCTTCATACATTATACCAGCAGTGTGGGAGCCACTGGATGTACCATTATCCCATAGCAGTACTATCTTGGATAAAGACCAAACACTACAAAGGGCGGAGCCAATCACCTGAGTTCTTCTCACAGAATCATAACCCCTGGCTGGGTGGTAACTGATCCTACCTGCTTGGTCCTAAGCCTTTAATGATTACAGCAGCACTCTGGCCAGAGTTTGAATTATTGGGGAGAAAGGTAAATAAACACAATCTTCCAGACTCACCAATTTGCTCCGATATAGCTTTATAAAAACAGTATCTAAAGGACCCATGATTGGGGGGGGGGGCAATATTTCGAGCGCCAGCATTGGCATGAAGTCAGAGAAATGGATCTCCCTTGGCCCTACTGCAACGTATACAAGGAATCTGAGTGAACATTCCAAAGCACCAAGGTGCAGCTTCATTTCAGCCCACTACAGCAAGTAGATCCTCACACATCATGCTATCAGTAGGATACCAAATGAACCAACATACAAACATTGCTCCCTCCTACTTTATCCTTCCAAAAAAGAATACAAACACATGAATTCTGGGTCTCCATCCACCCCTCCTGTAATGTATCCATCTCAGACCGCGTGCACGGCCATTTCGCCATGCAGTCAGGCGAAGCGACCGAACTTCACTCTCAGGGACAATGGGACAAGTGGATCCTAGCCGGCACCTATCGGCAGGCTAGGCTCCTGGCCGAGAGCCTATGGAACGCTCGGCCACTGTAAATAGCCAATCACTTGTGTGTGGGTGTGTTTAGGGTGCGGGGTTGTGCACATGTAAACCAGCCTGCGAGCTGGTTACTCTCGTCCTGTTCTGAGCTGAAATAAAGTATGAGAGCTGAAATCACGAGTAAGTCTCAGTACTTTTCACCTCCATAAGGACAAGTTCAAGCACAAATGTTTATCACTCAGTATTTGCAATAGATTGATGTCTTGTATGCATGAGCAGCCATTATCACAGACAGAGCATTCACACATTCTCCAGCATCTCAACCATAACATTCCTCAATGAAGGCAGTTCACATGTTCACCTGCAAGTACACGCATATGTGAAGCAGCCCTAAGTTAGCCATGTGCATGAAGGAATGGGTCTCAATTCTTTCAAGGAGAAATGTGGGCTGATAAAATATTTTAAATATATAAATAAATACATGGGAAGGGGGAATATTCAGTGCCAGAGGATCTATATGGCTAGGGCCTTTTCTGTTCTAACCCATTCCAGGCTAGGTCAGGTTGATCACCATGCAAAAAATCCATCTTTGAATCTACTCAGTAGTTCTTGGAGTTCTTCATCCCCGTATGGCACAGGAGGACCCCTCAGCCATCCACTGTGACTTGCAGGCAGCCCCTTAGGCAGACATGTTGGGGGGTGGGGAAAGAGGGGGCACAGTGTTTAGCACAGTGGTGAATTACATTAATGGAGCTAATTATATTAGCACAGGGGAAAGCCCCTCCTGCTCAGCCACAGCCCCTTCCCTTGCTGGGTGGTCCGTCCCCAACAAGGCCACAGGGCAAAGCAGAAGGGGAGGGCAAGGGGGGGCTGAGTGGGATGGCCCACCCCGACAGACACCCCACTGCATTCCCATACACAAAGCCTCGTGGTCTGGCGCTGGGAGGACTGCGGGTTCACCCACGCTCCCTCTCCCTCCGCCGCTGCCTCCTCCTGCGGGCTGGTGAGCGAGGAGGAGGAGGAGAAGATGGGAAGCCATCGTGAAGGAGAAGCCTGGCCTCCTTTGGCACAGGGCAGGCAGGCAGCGGATCCCAATAGTATTATCTTGCTACTGATCTCTCAGCAAAATAATACTATTGGGAGCCACCACTGCCTGCCTGCCCATTCCATGCCCAAAACCGAGGGGTCTGGCATCCTCCTGGGGTGGTGGAGCTGATCTGTGGGAGGCATTGCCCCCAAATGCCCCCTGTGGCTTTGGGCCTGCTTGCAGACATGAAGGAAGGAAGCATCCACAGAAGCTGGAGTATTTCCAGAGCTACACAGTGTTTGACTTAGCCTGGCTTCTGCCTCTTGGAGGATGCAACTGACCCACCACACTTTCTTTTCTTTATTTAATTCTTAAAGCTTATTGAATAGGCTACCATCTTAGATTATATGTGAAATAGGACTTACCATTTTACCTGATTTTTTTTAAAAAAACAGTAGATATTGCTTTCCTTAACCATTTTTTTTTTTAATCTCATTCTCTGGGATCAATACAGCAACAACTGCCCATCCAAGAAGATTTCCTGGCATTTACCACGTGCTAAATACGCAGGAAAAGATGCCAGGGCAATGTCTCTGTAGCCTGGAGCAGGATGCACCCGGATGCCAAAAAGAACAGAGTGGCTAGCGCTCCCCACCCCACCCCCGGCTGCTTGAAAGAGACTTCACCTGTGTGGGAAAGCATCATCAGCCAGCAAACAGGCTGCTCAGAAAGAACATGCGAGGAAGTGACCTAGGATATATATGGTTTTATGGTCATTTTTTGCCAGCTGTGCTTCTCCCAGTATCTATACAGGCTGAAAGGGTGCAGGAATTGTCTGTGGGACGACCACTTGAGATACTTCTGGAACCTGCGAGCCATCTAGCTGGAATATTATTTATTTATTTATTTCATCTATACTTGACCCTTCTCCCCAATGTTGACTCAAAACCGCTTGCATTGTTCTCCTCTATTTTACTCTCACAACAACCTTGTGAGGTAGGTTAGGTTGAGAGTGTGTGACTGGCCCAAGGTCCCCCAGCAAGTTTCCATGGCAGAGGGGGGATTTGAACCTGGGCCCTCCAGATTCTAGTCTGACCCTCTAACTATTACTCCATGCTTACTCTCAAATAGTTAACGGCAAGGAAGTCGACTGCCAGATCAGGGAAGTATTGCTTTGTGGTTCTGCATGTCTTCTAGTGTGCGGACTCTAATCTGGGAGAACCGGGTTTGATTCCCCCACTCCTCCACTTGCACCTGGCTGAATGACCTTGGGAAAGCCATAGCTCTGATAAGAGCTGTCCTTGAAAAAGAGCAGTTTCTGTCACAAGCTCTCTCAGCCCCACCCGCCTCACACGGTGTCTGTTGTGGGGAGGGGAAGGGAAAGGAGTATGTAAGCCTCTCTGAGACTCCTTTGGGTAGGTGAAGGGCCATGGGGTATAAATCCAATCTCCTCTTCTTCTTCTTCTTCTTCTTCTTCTTCTTCTTCTTCTTCTTCTTCTTCTTCTTCTTCTTCTTCTTCTTCTTCTTCTTCTTCTAGACACAGGGCAAAGAAAAGGAACGGTGGTAGAGAAAACTTCAGTTAACAAAGAAAACAAATTCCCTCCAAGAGATTCTGAGCCGTTTTATCCCATCTGCAAGGTTCAAGTCCCAAAGGCGGTTTGGTGCCAAAGTGGGGTCATGTGGCAGATTACTGGGAATCTAACAAGGGATCTTCTCAAAGCCATGCTGGACTTCCTGGCCACAGGTTCCCCTGGACTGATTCATCCCCCCCCCCTCTTATGGGGAGCTGTAGCCACACAAAAACGAAAGCTCCACTCGAGCCTCTGAGCCACAGTGAAGCGGACGGGGTCAGAGGCAAAAAGCCCCGAAGAGTCCCCTCCTGTGCCAAGCGGGAGGCTGAAGGCGGCTCCTCGGGCCCAGGGCTCACGTGCTGAATCCTGACAGTATTATAGACAGGCCTATTAAGTGTGTAATATTAAATTAACCCAGATAAGAGCATAAGAGCCTTTAAAGTCAATTCATTAAATATAATTATGAAGATCGCTTTTTATGCATGGCAGCAATCTGATCTCAATCAGAGAGACCGTGCTGAGCCTGCTGCTCCCCACGGCGCTGCTTCCTGGGCTGTGCCGCTGCTCCCAAGCAGGGGGATCACTCCCCACGGATCAGATCGCCTGTCTGAGCGCCCAAGTTCACGGTCCCAGAGGGCCAGCGGCCTCCTCTGACCCTCCACAGCTCCTCCTGCTTGGCCCAGAGTTGCCCTCAGCACCCCTCAGCACCCGCCAGCTGCTGACTCTCTTCCGGCTCATGTCACCACCACTAAGATCCCTTCTGAGTTATTCCAGGCCTGGGCTTTGTCCTCCAAGTTTGGCTGATTTCCCTCAGTTTACATTCAGCTTGGGAAATCTGAAGGAGGAGAGAAGAGAGATGATAGCCCATAGTATCTTATATCCATCTTTTCTCTGGTGTGGGTTAGGACTTGGATCCCTGCCCAACAGGGCACACTCTGGCCTAGCATACATACATCCTGGAAGAAAAATGCCCCAGCATTTTCAGCCAACTGCTTCCCCCTCCCTCCCTGACACCCCCCCCACAAGGAGTTAATGAGGCTTTCGCTCTCCCAAGGCTGCTTGCGTTCCTGCCCCAGTTAATTAACTGCTCCTGGGGAACAATTAATATCTGTCAGGAGATGTGGGGCCCATGCCAGCCATTCCACCAAGTCTTTGCTCAGATGAGACTGGCAAAGTCCAGGCAGGCCCTTACAGCTTGGAGGTTAGACTCTGGATCGCCATCAGCTCTGTACTCGGCAAGCCTTTGTTCATCCTAAAAAGGCACAAGCCAGGGATACCACACACTTTCACGCTGGCCCTTGAGGATGGTGTGGGACTAAGACCTGTGGCCTGTGGCAACCGGCTCCCTCCGTAATTCTCAGTTTGGTGTCATGGTGAAGTGCGAGGGCTCTAATCTGGGAGAACCGGGTTTGATTCCCACACTCCTCCACTTGCACCTGGCTGGATGACCTTGGGCAAGCCATAGTTCTGATAAGAGCTGTCCTTGGAAAACAGCGGTTTCTCACAGAGCTCTCTCAGCCCCACCCACCTTACAGGGTGTCTGTTGTGGGGAGGGGAAGGGAAAGGAGTTTGTAAGCCGCTCTGAGACTCCCTTGGGTAGTGAAGGGCGGGATATAAATCCAATCTTCCTCTTCATAGTCTGGAGAAAGAGCTCTGAGTCAATTGTGGCAGGAAACCCAGCCACAGCTCGACTGTCCTTGAACTTGCAATATACTGAAGTGAGTGCAATAACAAAGCTTACAGTAAAAACCAAAGACTTGGAGATTTGACGTGGCTTCACTGCGCCCACCCCTACTCCCGTGACACCTCACTACAGGGCAGCCCCTGAAGGTCTTAGCTCAGCTGAAAGAAACTGACCTGAAGGGGAGATGGAGACAAGCAAACCATGAGCAGTCCTGGTGCTGAGTACGGGAGGCCATAGAACTTGCTGGTTCTGTCTCAAAACATTGAAGGTCTTAGCTCAGCTGAAAGAAACTGACCTGAAGGGGAGATGGAGACAAGCAAACCATGAGCAGTCCTGGCGCTGAGTACGGGAGGCCATAGAACTTGCCGGTTCTGTCTCAAAACATACTCACTCAGTGACTCTGTACAGAAAGGATCTGTTTGTGCAAGAGGTGTACGAAGCAACTTGGGGGAGGGGGACAATAAGCACCAAGCCTGCCACACAGGGACCAAAATCCTCCAGTGGAGTTCTAAATCTGCAAGAGGTGATGTTTTCTGCACCTTGAGGAGTCACAAAAGCAAGCAAGGAAGAGGAAACTACACTCTGCAGGGCTTGCCAGGTCTCAAAGCAGAGTATGGGAATACATCGTTCTTGCCAAGGAAGTATATCTTTGCACAGAGCCACAAGCAATTGGCTGAGTCAAGGAAGGGGTGCAGAGGCCTGAAGACTGCATCCGCTCCTGGGACTGGTTACTTATGATATAGCCCACTGCAGAGCCAGGGCTGAGAACCCTTCTGCGGCTACAGCTGCGCTCTGGTCTCTTCACCTGCTCCCCCATACCAGAGTCATGAGCTGGGGGGGCAGAATAGGGCACAGTTTCCAGATACTAGGAACAGGGGTGGTGACCTCTCTCCCAGAATTTATGTACTGCAAAGTGGGGTTAATAGATTGGTCTGGCCTTGGAACCAGAGTTGGCAGAGGAAACTGGACTAGAAAGAGGTAAAACTGGGGGGAAGGGGCAGGGAGCACAAAGAAAGTATAGCTTCTATGTCATTCCTGTACCAAGGGATGTGTTACACCAGTTTGGTGTAGGGGTTAAGTGCACGGACTCTAATCTGGGAGAACCGGGTTTGATTCCCCACTCCTCCACTTGCAGCTGCTGGATGACCTTGGGCAAGCCGTAGTTCTGATAAGAGCTGTTCTTGAAAAAGAGCAGTTTCTGTCAAGAGCTTTCTCAGCCCCGCCTACCTCACAAGGTGTCTGTTGTGGGGAGGGGAAGGGAAAGGAGTTTGTAAGCCGCTCTGAGACTCCTTCGGGTAGTGAAGGGTGGGGTATAAATCCAATCTCTTCTTCTTCTTCGATATTATCACTTGTTGTGAGAATGAGCCCATCATGGAGTCTGATCAGACAGCTCTTTAGATCCGCTCAAGGCACAATTGCCTCATGGATCTAAAGGTAATGTCCAGACACAGACATCTGGGAAATGTCCCTCTTCCGTGGGCATTGCAATTTGCTGCGCTTCGGAGCCGTACTTAAAAGATAGCACTTTAAATCTGGGGTTTTTGGTTACGTGCGGGACAACTGCGGACTTTCACCCGTCTGATCGTTCCACCAGCGTGCAATCCTCCCGTCAGGGTGGTCTGACATCAGACCATCCCGAGTGGGTGCCATTTTAAAAAATCTCTACACATGTGTGGCTCAACAAGGATGTGCCGTTACATCTATGCGCATGCGCAAAAAGTTTTTTTTAAAAAACCACCGCGCGCCTCCTTCAACAATGATGCGCTGTGGTGCCTATGCACATGCACAATTTTATTTTTTTTAAAAGCTCACTGCGCATGCCTCCTTCAGTGGATGCCATCTAGACAATCCACAACGGAGGCAGCGCACGGTAAGGCAATTCACCAGGGGGATGTCTGGTCGTGCTACCATGAATTAAAAAGATCAGGATAAAATTCGAGCTGGCATAATGACGGGATTAGCTGCCCGTCTGAACGCACCCATGGACTATTCTCCACAGATGGAATTTTCATATCACCCAGTGTTAACCGAATTCTTTTCAAGAGACAAAGCTCGTATTTTAGAACAAAAAATGTTGACTGTTGAAATTATGAACGTGTGTGTGCGTGCGCTAGTCAGACGCATACTGAGAAGAAGTCAAACACACCACCAGAGCGTAGGGATGTACAATAGAATTCTGTTTAAAGGGGGAGGCAAAGAGAGGGACACGCTCCTGTCTTTTTTCATCTTATGTATGCAATATAATCGAGTGACTTACAAACTGCGGCTTCTTTTTTCATCTTATGTATGCAATATAATCAAGTGACTTACACTAACAGCTACTAGATTTCTGAATACTGTACAGATCTCAGTATGAGCAAAAACCACAAAGACTCCTGTGTCATGTTAAAGACTAACACATTTATTGTGGCTCAGTAAGCTTTTGTGGACTGCCTAGAATCTTCTTTATCAGATGCACAGTCATCCACATCGCTGTCTTGAAGAAGCAAGCGCTACCCTGCAACAAACTGGTTAGTTTCTAAGTGACATACAGGTCTTTGTTTCTCACTACAACTCACAGAGCAGCCATTCCAGATTTTGCCAGTAGAAGGGCAGGGATGAAGAACAGTCCCATAGGACGGGACCACAGAGAAGCTCTTTGCGCCAGGCACCAGCCCCACTCTGTGCCAAGATGATGGGTTAGCAGGGAAGCTGCTTCCAAAGCAAGCGACAAGAGACAGTGTAGCCAGCTGGACAAGGCACAGCAGAGCAAAGAGCTTAAATGATCAGAGGACTGCATATTACTATAGAGGAAATCCGTGCTGACGTCAGCAGAAGAAGAGAGGTGGTGAAGCTGGCATTGTTGTTTCTGCCACCAGACTGGGGATATTGATGGGAAAGGGGACAGGGAGCTGGGCCTTTTGTGCAAAGGCAGACTCACCCACCAGGCATCAATATGCCCAGGATGGCAACAAGGTCTCCCAAAGCATCGCGTGAAATGCTTACCATCAGCCACATAAAGTAGCTTAAAAACTGAAACTTGCCTTTATCCATCCAAGACCTGTCTGTGGTTCACCTGGCCTGAGAAAGACGCATGCCCCCCCCCCCACTAGCCACCCACCTTGGCAGGGCTGCCTACAGTCCCGTCTCCCCCCCCCCCATTGTGGAGGCTGGGGGAATGGATGGCATTGCTGCCTCTGAACAGCGGTGGCCGAGGAACTGCACCAATGGGCAGGCAGGAGGCGGCAGGTGGAGGGGGAGGCAGCACAGGGAACTCATTTACCCAGAGTAAAAATAGGCTGGAAAATGTGACATTTATTAAGTATGATTGTGGAGGAAAGGTCATCGCCAGCCCCAGCACCGAGATGGGGGTGCCTCTGATTATACGGCTGGGAAACGAGGCGGCAAAGCCAGGCTGAGCAACAGCAATTGGGGGGGGGGGCCTGGAGAGAAATGCGTGATGATCCCTTTGTGCTTCGAGCCCACAATATACCAGGCAGGGATCCCTGCCGCTCGAGCCTGGGATGCCACAGGATCAACATCTGCCCACGCTCCCCCTCCATGGCCCTGACCCCACCCTCACTCTGCACGCGCCTGTCCTCCAGTCTCAGTCAAAACACTCCTTAGGAGAAGCCCAAACAAAGCCGCTAATGCAGCAACAGCCATTCCCACCAAATCCCTTTTGAAATTCTGGACCACAAAAGCCGAAGTGCAGCCAACACTCCGTTTGGCCACCGCTGTCCTATTCACTCACCCCTCCAGCTCCTCCGACACCCTGCTAGCCTGAACCACAACACTTCAAAGCCCTGCCCCCCCATTCCCTTCCCTGCCCAGGGGCAGCCCCCTTGCTCAGGACACTTTCTCACGGAGGGCTGCCTTCTCGCTGTCCTCCCCAAATACCCCTGGTCCTTGTGGCGACGGCGAGTGTTTGGGAAGCCCCCTCAAACGACCTCTCAAATAGAGGGGGCCAGGCCAGCAGCAAAGATTCTTTTTTCTTATTCTTTTTTTTTTTAAAGGCTCTTGACATCGATTTCAATTTTTAGAAATGCATTAGCCTCCCCTCCAAATGCTGAAAACGGAACCCCTGCAGAGCAGGTGCCAGCTGGGTAATTGTTCTCTTGAGTGTGCAGGGTGGTGTGCCTGAACACATTCCCAAAGCGCCTCTCCCTCCCTCCCACCGATCTACACCAATTCTCCTTGCCCACGGCCAAAGCAGCCCCTCTGCCAAGCAAACGGTGTCCCCTTGCACGCCACCACGGGAGAAAAGGCCTGACACTCATGTGCCAGCACTGATGGGCAGCCGATGGCCTGCCCCGCAGAGGGGATTTTCACTGGCAGCGCCAGGACCAGACCATCTTGGCTAGCGGCAAGGCTGGGTCAAGGGTAGAGGGTGACGACTTAGGGGTCACCGAACGAGGATGATGGGCGGAGGGAGGGACCAAAGAAGGGCCAGCTGAGCCACGAACCATTCCGAACAGCCCAAGAGGCTGGCCAGCTGCTGCTCCGGCTAAGCACCAAAGAGGTTAACTCTCCAACCCTTCTTTGGCTTCCTGGATAGAAGCCCGTGACCCTTCCGTGCCCCTGCCGAAGGGATCCTGGGAAAGGGAAAGGGCTGAAGCGCAACATGCCAGGGCCTGGCTTCCCCAGCTGCCACGGGGGGAGCGCAGGACTGCCAGGGAACCTCCTGTCCGGCAGAGTACAAGGAGGCCATTGATCCCCCCGGCACAATTCAAGCCGTGTGTGGGGGGGGTTCTGCCTAGCGCGGCCTGAGAGTCCAAGGCAGACGATGGGAGGGCTCACACACTGATGAGTTCAGTATCCAACACAGGGGAAATGGTGGACTACGAGGATTCCTGTCTTCCAACCAAGCCCCCTTCCTGCACAAACACAGGCAGAGGGAGCAGAGGAGGTGCGCAGCCGACCGGCCAGTGCTGGGAGGGAGACTCCCTGCAGCTCAGCCAGGGCCCGTCAAGATTTACTACGCTGGCCGGGCTTTACTGCACACGAGATGCTTACGCGGGGAATTTTCCCAGCGGCCCCTTAGTTTGCCTTCCCATAAAGAATGTGGATTTGTGACGCTAAATAGAGGGAGATCATTTACCAAGCACCGCTCTTACTTACAGGATCTTTAAAGGGGATCCATCATGCGATGCAACAACGCGGACAGCTTGGTGGCAAGAGAACCGCCAGAGCGGCTGTAGGCAGCAGCTGCAGCAAGGGAACCTGACCCACGCCAGCCACCACGGCGGGGCCCTTTCAGACGGCACTGTCCCCACGTCTCTGACTTTCCCCTATGCTCACTTCCTTTCCTTTTTGCCCATGCCTCAGCACAGGCAAGTGCAGAGACTGCTGTTGAAATGGACAAAAAGAGACTCAAAGGCCCCGTTCTCCTCTTCCTTGTGGTGGGCCGCCCTGGACCATATTCCCTGAAGCCACATATCACAGCCATATCTTTGGCACTGGACTGCTGCTGCTGGAAGACACATTTCCATCCATCAACGTTCTTCCCCAGCATGCAATCTCCACACCAATGGCACCATGGGCACAGCTATCTATATTCCACGATACCAACAAGCACAGAATTTGATACTGGATCATAGCGGAGCATCCAGAGAAGCAAAGCTTTTATTTTTGTTTTTAAAAAAGCATGTTTCTAGTCCTTCAAGAGGCAGAGGCTCAAATAGATAGGCAACACCTAGTAAAATCTCCGGTTCAAGCAACACATTACAGGAGAGATCTGTGAGTGGATTTCCCAATTACTACTTTGTAACTGAAACGCAGTGGCAGGAGGCAGCCAGTTTTTTTTATTTTTTTAATAATGAGAGACTTTAACCCTCTCCGTACTGTTTTCCCTGTCAGAATACCCCCTGCCCAGACTCCTATTTGTCCTGTGGGGAGAAAATGTAGACCTGTGTTTTTTCTCCCCTGCAGGACAAACAAAAATCTGGCTGAGAAAGTGAAACACCCCTCTCTCCTGATTGTATATCAGTAATAACAACAAAGGATCTTGTAGTTTGAATGTTAGAAGCTTGTGGTAACTGTGGTGACCAGAACAGGATTTCCAGTGGTCAGAAGCCAGGGCTTAATTTACATGATGTTTCCAGGTTCTACAACCTGGAGGACAAAATTTGGATTTGTGTGTGTGTGTGTATGTATGTGCACACTTGGGTGCGTGCATGTACACACACACACACATGCACTGTGGTGACTGCTGCCTTTCCCTCTGCACTCCAGCCTAATATTCTGACACAGTTCACAAGGGTTTCAAGCAGGAAAGGACTTTAAACAAGCCCTGCTAGCTGTGGGGCAGGATTTCCAAGGGGCCACAGGGGAAGGTGTGCTCCTGGATTCCCAACCTCATGTTCCCATGGCTGTGCTGTACCGGACATCTAGCGGCAAAGCAGAATCTTGGGGACAGGAGAGAGTTTGTGTGGCTACCCTGGCCAGGAGGCCAACCTCTGACCCATTGGATGTGTGTGTTTGTGTGCAACTTCTCCCTCCAGCCACAGCTTGTCAGCTTCTTCCTGTCCTGCAGCACCCCCAATCACTCCCCACCCCTCCACACAAAGCAATCGGGAGGCAAAGCAAGCCTCCGGTGTCCGTAGGGGAGAAGCAGCTCATTTCCAGAGTCATTATGGTCTGAAAAGGGTCCCATCAGGTATTCCGCCCGCTCAGCACATTTATTTCCCCAAACCACAGCGGGATTTGTGATTTTCAGACTCAATATTAGAGCAAGTGCGGGACTGGCTCATTCCACCTGGCGGGAAGCATCCGTGATAGTACAAGCCGGTCCACAGCAGACAGAAAGCACCAAGAGAATGGCAGAGTGGCTGCTGTATAGCCCCGGCTGGGACTTGGACAGTGCCACTATGGGCACGGAGGGGTGAGTGTGGTCTTCCTGGAGCAGAGAGAAGCACTTCTTCTTCCCCAGCTCATTGTAATGAAATGCCAGAACCTCCGGTTGCCTCCTGCACCCACCCAGGCACCCCCTCTCGTCTGCTGTAGGCATCCTGAGAGCTTACGGTTTCCCTGCTCATAACTCACAGGGTTATCTGCTCCTATTTCCCTTCACATTACATGGTGATCTAACCTACTTGGATGAGAATGGTTGTCCAGTCTCAGACGCGGACAGTACCTTTAGTGCCCAAAAAGCTTGCGTGCACACCTCCCCCCCAGGTCTTGCATGCTGCCTGAAAGCTGGCACGGTATCCTATCACCCACGCCTCCAGAGCCCTATTCTCTCCCAGAGAGAAACTTGAGTTGTAATTGCAAACTCAGTTCCGGCATGAACTTCAGCAGCATCAAGGCATCCAGTCCCACCACTGCTTTACGGAAGAGGAAGAAAAGTGCAGGGCAGGGCAGGGGCAGGGCAGGGACTCACCACACTGAAGTTCTCCGCAGAGCAGTTCTCCCCACTGAAGCTGCAGTTCTTGAGCATGTCGTCCAGCTGGTGTCCAGTGCGGTTGACAATGTCAGCCATGTCTGGGTCGGGGTAGAGGAGGTCTGAGGCCTTGTGTCCATCGCGGTCCTTGGGTGGCAGTCCAGTCATGTTGGCCAAATGGAAGATATCGGCATCAGTAAGCGCCGAATGGCGGAAGCGGTTGATGTTGCAGATGGTGACAGCCGGGAAGATCATCTTGTGAGTGGCCTCTTCATCCAAGCTGGTGACGTGCGGGTGCTCGAGGTAGAAGAGCGCTGACCGGGCGGCCTGGTACAAGAAAAAGGCCAGCGAGGCCACGAAAGCCAGTGCCCAGAGGGCCTGCCGGATGCCCAGCTGCCCGGAGTGGCAAATGTGGCCGAGGCCGTGCAAGGTGCTGGTGCCCGCAAAGGCAGCCGGGGTCCGGTGGCGTGGCCGGCTGGGCTCCTCTAGCAAGCTCTCCTTGTCCCCTTCCTCTTTCGCCGCCTGCTTCTCATCCTCCTCTGCAAATTTGATTTTGCAGACAATCTCAATCGGCATCTGTGCCGAGGCACCAGGCAGCACACTACCCCCCCAGAGAGGGGAGGCAGCGGGAGCCTGGGGTGCCCGGCACCGGCCGCTCTCCCCTGGCTGCTGCAGGACGCCCCTAAACCAGCAAGCCCACTGGAGGAGGAGGAGGAGGAGCAGGAGGAGGAGGAGGAGGAGGAGGGGGAACCTGGCCCCAGTCCCCCAGGAGCTCCTGGCCGGCGGCAGCGGTGGCTCGCCTCGCCTCTTGTCTCACTAGTGATCTCCTCCTGGTGCCTCCTCCGCCGCCGCCGCCTTATCTGCACGAGCCCAGCTGTCACAGAGCTCCCCGCTGCTCCCCTCGCTGCTGCTGCCGCCGTGTGTGCCGCTCCTCCGCACGCCCCGCGAAGACCCCGCCAGACACGGGCAGCATTTAGGCATCGCGCGCTAATAAAATCCAGGGGAGACTTAATAATTCAGGCAAGGGGTGTGTGTGTGTGCTTTAAAAGATAAACAAAAATAGCAAGTGTAAAACTCAGCCACACGCGCACCATACTCTGGGAGGACTCCCGCTGGTTCATTCGAATATTCAATCAGCGCTGCTCTGAGTGAGGAGCCACAAGCAGGGCGAACAGAACAGGCTTCCGAGTTGCGCAGGTAGATGCACTCGCTTGTGCCGTCCATGACAGGCTGAGCGGCTAGACCGAGAGCGCCAGAGGGGGATTCTAATCCCCCCCCCCAACCCACACACCCCCTCCCCCTCGGAACTGCCACGACGTGACGAAACCCGGATGCTTCCCTGGGCAGAATTCTGGAGCCGAGAGACCGCTCGGCGTCGGGAAACGAATGTACGCGAGCAGCAGGCAGCTTCTCCAAACCCTTGGCCGAGGAGGGCGGCGGCGGCGGCGGCAGGGGGGAAAAGTTGAGCGGGGCGACGCCAGGCGAGCCGGGGCTGCTGCTCGGGTCCGGCGGGCAGCGCTGCGGCCCCCTCCTCCCCTCCCGGGCTGACTAATTGGAGGGGGAGCGGCCAGCGAGGGGAGCGGGAGACGCCCCCCCCCTCCTAGCCTATCGATCCCGCTCCCCGCGGAACAAGCAGGAGGCAAAAAGTGAAAGGCCCATCGATCGGCGGGGGGGAAGGAGGGAGGGAGCGCGGCGCGGCGGCTGGCGGGGAGGCGGGCCGGGACACCACCGCGGCGGCACTGCCCAGGGAGCCTGCCTGCCGCCCTCGCCTCTCCGGAGGCACTTTGGCGGCTTCGGCACAAGGCTCCGCTGCTCCCCTCCTCCGTCCCCGCGGCTGGCGAGCAGAAGTGGGCCGCGCGGCCGCGGGCCCGGCGGGGAGTCAGGTCAGGGGAGAAGGACAGAGGCCCGCCCGCCCGGGGATGCCGCCGGGCAGGGCTCCAGGCGGAGGCGGGGAAGTTCGGGGGAGCTCTGCGCCGAAGCCGAAGCCCGTCTCCCGCACGTCGGGGGAGCGGCCGGGCGCGGCGTCGGCTTCTGGTCCGCCGCGCCCAGGCAGGCGTCCCCGAGGCCTTTGGTGGCCTGGCCGGAGCGCGTCCTTCCGAGCCTGACGCCGCCGCCTGCATGCCAAGCAGGGCCCCCGGCCGCGCCCTCTCGCCGGCGAGTGCCTGACGCCAGCAGCCCCGGCCCGCGGCCCTCCTCTCGCCTCCCGGGGCGACGCCACGCGGCCTCCCCCACCACCACCCCGGACACGGCTCGGCCGGTCGCCGCCACCTTCCCGCCCGTCCCCGCGGGCGGG
>NW_015176516.1:33963-34945 GCF_001447785.1 Gekko japonicus | reverse complement strand
GAGCGCGCGGAAGCCGGGGGGGGGGGGGGGGCTCTCGCCGGGCCGGACTCGTTCGTGGCGAGAGGGAGCCGGCGCCCGGGCGGGCAGCCTTCCCCCGTCGCCCCGCAGAACGGCCGGACTTGCCGCCCCCGCCAGACCTCCTGGGAGGATCCCTGCTCTACCCTGTGTGTGTGTGTGTCCCCCCCCACCGGCAGGCCCCGCTCGCCCACAAAGGGACCCTCGCCATGCCCCTCCCTCCGGACTACAGAGCGAGGCCCCCTCGGCCGCCCCTTCCCCAGCCGGGGACGCCAGAGCCCCGAGTCAGAGGCAGGCAGGGCCGCCGTCGCGGGCTGGGGGTGGTCGGGAGGGGGCGTGACTAGGGCGAGAGCCGGGAAGCGGGGCTGGCGGCCGTCGGCTGAGCCGGCCTGGCGTCCTCTGGACAGGCTCTAGGGGCTCCGAGGCGGCCCGGGAAGTTCACTCTCCCTCCGGACCGCCTGTGCTGCTCTCCGAAACGACCGTCGGCCTCCAGCCTCCGCTTCTCTTCCCGCTCCTCGGCACTCACGCCGGGATCGCCCGATGCCGCTCGATTGGAAAGGCGGCCCCGACAGACTCCCCCACGAGATGGCCAGCAGGCAGCCCTCACGGCGGACCGCGCAGCAGCACCGGCCCGCCCCGGCCGGCCGGGAAAGTCCGAAACCGGCGACGACAAAAGGACGCCGGACGACCTCGCTCGCACTCCTACAGCTGGCCAGACACTCTCCTGCCCGTGCCGGGCGATGGAGGGCGGGGCGGGGGGGGGAGGGAGCAGCCGCGGGACTTGGCAGGAAGTGCGGGGACTGGGGCCGAGGGGCCAGAGCGGACTCTCCTTGGGGACCAGGGGCGCCTCGGAGTCACGCTTCTCTGGTTTGCCATGATTGGCGAGGGGAAGGGAATGCCTGAGGGGGATGTGAGGAGAGTGACTGAGTGTGTGAGCCACTCCATCGTAGGCCGATGTCGCTCTTCC